>NW_008682094.1:8090-29186 GCF_000695815.1 Acanthisitta chloris
AAATGAAAAGGTGGGTCATAATTCACAAGGAATCTGCAACTTGGTTTGATTTGAATACCTAAATTGAGGTCTAGTTATAAACTAGTTACAAAACTTGTTTCAAACTATAGTTAGTAAGTACAGTAATTCTGCAAAATTTATATGCCAAAGAGCTATTTGAGACACATCACTTCACAGAAGTGAAGTTATTGTCAGGTACATGAGGCTTAAACCAGGTGAGAGAGACCAGTTCTTAGCTCAGTAGCTGAACAGTTCTGGTACAGTTTTAAAATATCTTTGTCGTGTATACCGAGTGGCTACTGCATAACTCGGTTTTCCTGCTATCAATCAGAATCTGAGCAGGTGATTCCAGGCTGGAATGAACTGCTGGGAGCTGACCCAGGATTGCAGTGCCGGGTTTGGCCACGCGGTGGCGCACAGCGCCCGCCCAGCGGCTCTGATCCATAGGATCCAGTTCCACTGGAATTTCCTACTGGGATTGCTGGAGCATCACTGCTCAGGGGACGGGTGGGTGATTTGGGCTTGTTAGCAGTAGCACAGGGCAGTAATACATGCACAGGAGCACACACTAGTTGGTAAAATTGTAAAGCAGATCGTGTAAGAGTTGTTGGTGTTTTTTTGTACAATATCTCTATTTGTTGCAAAATAAATATATTTAGACCTTTAAGTCTAAATACAATTACTCTTTCTAGTTTGTTTAATAAACAGACTTTTATTTTCTTTAGGTTCAATCCACTAAGAGTGTGAAATGCACCAAGATGGTGAATTGTAAAAGGGTTTTTTCATCCTATTTCTGTTAGTGCAGCTAAGCACCATCATGTGCTTTCTCATTTTTTTTCCCCACTCTTTAGCCAACTGAAGTTTAAAACAATTGAAAATCAGAGCTTACTATGCGGAGCCCATCAACACTTTGATAATTGACATTGAATAAAAGTATCAATTCACCTGGAAAAAAAAAAAACACCCCATGCATTAAGTTACAAACCAAAAATGTTGTGAGGAACATGCAATAGTCAAACTTAGCACATACTGTCATGTCACTCATGGTTTGATCTTGTAGTAAAATTACAATATGAATAATAAAATGAACAGAAAGCTTGAAGGATTGGTGTCCTGTGTAATATAATTCCTGTTTTGCTGTAAAGAACACTGCAGTCTGTGGGAAGGAACTCATAAGCAGGAAGAAGATAGCACACACAGGATTTGGGCCACCAGAAGGACATAAGTTATGACTAGAGAACAAAATGCTCATATACTAATAATGTGATAATAATTAATGCAACATTCCAAAGCATAACTAACTAGCAACAATTATGCTTAGTGGAAATCTGCTATCAGATATCAAACCAAAGAGAAGAGAGCAGTAGGGGGGGAAGAAAGATGCAGATTGGAGAGGGAGGGGAAATGATTCTTCACCACAGAGAATTAAAAATAAGAGCAACTTTGTATTGACTCAGTTGCAAGACCTCCCTGTAGCCATACATGAGAGGGGCTGATCGTGCCCCATGTTTTTCTGGGAAGCTCTCCAGGCAGAACTGACAGGATGCTGTAGCAGAAAGCTTTAATGAGAAGAAATGGATCCAACAGAAAATAAATTACTTTGTTCCATCATTAATCTTCCTTGTGCACAGGTCAGTTGGCTTTGCTAGAACTTCTGTGATTTAAATGGGAGCTGCCTGAGAAAATCTACCTTAACATTCTGCAACTTGAAGATTGTCACGTTGAGTGTTTTGTCACTTTCTTGCTGGTGAATAACTTGGATATCTCCAGATCAGGTGTTCAGTGAACAGCAGAGACCTTGAGTAACGGGAAAGATAAACACTTACCATATTCTGTGTTGCAGTTTGAAAGACACCCTGGACCAAGGATTTGTCTGTTCTCGGTCATGTTAGTTGATTTTGCATGTGCCCTTCAAGTGCTGTGGTGATAGACCCCAAAACAGGTTGGCACTGTCCTTTTGCTACCTGTGCACACAGTGCCTGGTACAACTAACCCATGTTTTGGCCTCAAAGCTTCAGCAAAACACAATGGGCAACAGTAGTGTTATTTTTCATTTAAATATTAGATTTCAGCCTTGCAGGATAAAGGCAAATAAAAACATATATGTATAAAACCTTCTCCTCTGCGTTTCTAAAAACAATAGAGAAAATAATGCTATCTGCTTGGGTTGATCATGTTTTCCAAATTAATCTGTGTTTCAGTTGTCATTGACCCCTCTTGAGTGGCTACTAGCAGATGACTGATGATTTTATTCCCTCTGAGCAATGGATAAATCCTCCTTCTAAATACATGGCCTATATCCCTGGCTGTTTAAAATCTGCCATGTTAAGGTTTTGTAATGCTGTTTTCAGAGGTTCTGGCCTGACTACAGAACTGTCTCTTCCATATTTAGTTCTACAGATGTCAGTGTTGATGAGATGGGTATTCCTTGATGATTCTGCCTCCTGCTCTTCATCCCAGCTGACTTTGCATGTGCTAAAATAGGCATAGAGCCCAAGAGGGAGTAGGCAAACACTTCACCTCTTGAAAAATCAGTATTTCTAACTAATTAAAAAGGAGCTGAAGAAGGTCACATCAAGCATCTTTAGCTGCAACTGACATCTGCAAATGACATTTATTTAAGGAGCCCATGAAAATCACTGAGAGAATGACAAATCCTCTGGAAAAAGAAAAGGGGGGATTTTTTTGAGCTCCATATCATATCCATTTTCATAGTCAAAATCACATTTTGAATGGTTGATTTTACTCTAGTTTGCTTCCCTGCACTGTGCATTAAGAACGGTGGCAGATACAAATGGGATTTTTTTCTGTCAGTTATTGTTTTGAAAAGATGTTTTTAGCCAGGTCCATGATTCCAGGGTGTGTCTTGTGATTTTAGGATCTTTGGGATGACTGTTACAGCTGACAGATATAAGTAATTATTCAGATTATTAAGCATTGCAGCAGAGTGAGGAGCAAACCAATAGAAGTCACAGTGGTCAAGGGAGGTCATGGAAGAGAATTTATCTGGGTTTGGTTTATGTATTGGCCCAAGAGCTGAGACTCAGTACTTGAAACTGCATGACTTATTCTGGATTTTAATTCTGGAATTCAGTTTTCATGCTCTTAAATTAATCAGCTGCATTTCAGATTTGATGACTCTTCAGGTTTTAATAAGATTTGGAAGCTACATCCAACACTTTAGCCAGCTCCCTGATTTCTGTCCCCACCCTCTCATTGCTTTTGCCACTTTAGATCTAAAGAAAGAAACTACAAGAGCAAAGAACTGTGTCATTCCTCATAGAATGAAAAGTCTTTAACATATATGTCTATAACAACCTCAGATGTTCTTGCTGAGAGGTAATTTCCTTTGGCTTCTGGGCTCATTCTCCATTGGTGGTTGTAAACTTGTTTCACAAAGCAGTTGGATGAAACTTTCATGGCTTTGCTTTTATCCAGAAGAGCAAGAGGGAAATAAGTAAGACTATAAGAGAAAAACAGCACAAATCCTAAGGGCAAAAGTTTATCATGCTGAAATATTTATGTAATTAAGCAAATCTGACTACCTGAATTATCCCAAAACACACAGAGTTACAGGCAGTGGCGTTTGGCAAATAGGATTTGGCTTAATCTCATTTATAAAAAGAGTTTGGGTAATGTTTTATTTATACAATTATCCAGTTTTATGTAAGTTTGACATTAAGGCCCCAGATAATCAAAGATTTGATTAAATTAAATCTTTGGGATTTGCACAAAAGCCTAAACTACTTTGCAAAAATCAAATGTTTTCTTCAGTGTCTGGAGTAAGATGTTCAAGGCATGATGCAAAAAAAAAAAATCTAATGAACAGGATGATACAGTAAATAGACAATAGAAAGAAGAATCCAATAACTATCAGTTAGTAAGTGGGACCTCACTCAAAGGAATTTGAAATGTATAATTTATTGTATGATCTTATCTACCTGTTTAATTGGTCATTGAATCATCAGGCTCTTAATGTTTTCAGAAAGCATATATAAATTAAATCATCTTAATATTCCCTATATTGCACAAGAAAAAGTGTTTTCATCTGATTAGGTCTAAATTTTATTGCCAAAAAGCTGTATTTTGTTTTCTGGCATCAACCAGCAATTTCTCATGTTCTTAATTAGAAAAATATTTTTCCATGATAGCGTTAGCCTTGTTAACTCCAATATTTGTGTTTGTTTGCTTTTTTTTCCAATCTGAACTGTTCATTTTGTCCTTTGCAGTGTTGTCAACTCAAAGAAAATTTCATGCAATGTGCCCATAAGTGTTACTCACTTTAGTGAATCTTCTATGCCCTTCCCATTCCATGCATTCTCTCAAAGGCAGTTCTAGTTTGTGTAGCCTGTGCAAAATCTTTCTGCAAAATATGTTCCCATAAGGGATAGAATGTCCTGGGTTTATTTTATGAACTGTTTGAAATTGTTCTTTATAATGCCTTGAAGGTTTTTGTTTGCATATTATTTTGCTATAGATTGGAACTAAAAATGTATTATATTTCAAGATTTACACTTAAAATTTTAGAGTCGATACTGGCCAGAGTTAGTATTGTTTGACTATGAGTTAAAAATGCAAAAAGAAGAGTATGCAAATACATCAAGGAACTCAGAAGTCACAGAAGGATGGTCAAATACAGTTGGAACAGACCAAAAGAACTAATTTAGCTCACCTTCATGTTTCAAGATAAGACTGACAGTTTTCATAGTATCTCTGACAAGTGTTTGTCCAGCCTGTGCTTCAAGATATCAAACACCAGAGCTTGCACAGCCCCTTCTGTTCTTCCTGCTCTGATTCCAGCCTTGCTCCCTCCTACTGCTCTGCAACGAGTGTGAAAAATAGATTTGATTCTTTTCACATGTCCAGATCCCTCTGTACTTCCTGGCTTATCCCTCATGACTTATTCTGCTGGTGATGCCTCAAGCACATCAAATTTTAACTTATTCTTCTTAAGAATGTCCTGCTTGGCTTGTTTACTTACCTGCATTTATGACTCTGTGTAACTATAGAACACACCCTCACACCCATTCAGGGCAGTGCATTAACCCTAGAAATGATGGTTTGTTCCAAGGAACTTCAGGTCTGTGAGTTCATTTCTGTTTCAACTAAATCTCCAGAAACAACAAAAAAATCCCACAGCAGCTTTTTATAGATGGATAATAGGGAGCTTTGAAAGAAAATTTCATTTTTCTGTTAGTTCTAAATACAAAAATAAGCATTTGTGGGTTGTAGTTGGATAATGTATTGAGTATTGCATGAAGAGCAGTCGAAGCAAAGCTGCAGCATCCAAATCTGGTTGGATCCTTGGGTATAACACATCATGTTTGTTGGCCTGTGCCACCCACAGTATTTTTGTTTCTGCTGCTGTAAGGGCTACAGCCACAAGTTTTTTGGGTATGAAAGTATATCCTTAATGTCAACTACACAACCTCTTCCCTTTTTCTAATAAAAATGCACTTTCACACGTGATTTATTGATTTCAAAGTTTCAGTGTGAAGAGAAGCAACTAGTGCTGCCAATTTTTTGCAGTCCTAGAGAGAACTTAGGAAGCTAAACGACCTACTGTTCAGTTTGCTAGCTGTTTGGTTGGGAAAGAGCTAAAAGAAAAGAACCAAATATTTAAATGCCTTTTTTTTTAATGTCCTAAAGAAATGGGTACAGTGTACTTCAAATTGCTTTTCCCTCATAGACATCCACAGTTCAGTGGATGTTTCCCATTGAAGAGAATGTTCCAGGGATTGCAGCAAAAGCTGTTTTTGGAGAGTCTAGAACAGTGACACGAGATGATGACACATCCGTAAGAATAAACACTAACAAATAGCTTTTGAAATAAGAATGGAAAATCCTCTCAGTTGTGCATTTGAGGTTTGCCTAGAATTGCAGGGTCTTCAGGTCTGAAAGCACAGGAGGTTGCACATGTTTTCTGTTGAAATAAAACTGACCATTGACTGGGTTTTCCCTCCTTGTTAAGTCCAGCCCTGATGTGCATTGTGGAAGGGCTGACAGTGGAAGGGAGTGTCATTGACTGGGTTTTCCCTCCTGGTTAAGTCCAGCCCTGATGTGCATCGTGGAAGGGCTGACAGTGGAAGGGAGTGTAGTCCTTAAATGCCTGAGAACAGACACCATAGAATACTTCCAGCACATGAGAAAGTGCTGTAGTATCTTCCCACAGCTGTGCATACATTCCATCCCACGAGGAAAAGAGAATTTGTGTGCTGGAAACCTTAAGAAAAAGCCTTTTCTGCCCCATCCCCACCCAGTACATCAATACAGATGAATATGTTGATGATACTGTTTTAAATAATACATTGTGGCTTTTTTTTTTTTTTAAGCAACAGTTGGCAATTTAAGCAAAGATCTTCTGTCTGAATCAGATCTGTATTTTCTTTCTTTTGTCTACACCCAGAGGGCTCCAGTGGGGGTGTATTTCAAGTGAATCTTCCATAGTTACTTGGCCAATTGGTGTTGCCCATGAACATGATTTGATTGTAATACATCAAGGAAGAAGAGAAGGAAGAAAACATTCTTCAGACTCTTTGAAGGTGTTGCAGCAAATGCGGGAAGAAAACATTATTTTGACTCTTTGAAGGTGTTGCAGCAAATGCCCTTTAAAAGCTTTTTTTCTATGTGAAGATTTAATAAGGAAATTGTTTCATTAAATCCTTTCTGAAGAAAATTGTCCTTTGGAGGAAGAAGAGAACTTATTTGCTGAAATTGCAAGAATCTGCTCCAATAGCAGTAGTTGTTTTAAATAAGCAAAGCTTGTGGGAATGTAGTTATTTAGAAGGTGGCAAGTTTGACACAGGATCTTGTTCTCATTCCTTGCAGATGTGCAAATCTAACCAAATTACAACTATGTACACCTGGATAGTTCCTTGTAGCAAAGGACAGGTGAATCAGTTTACACAACCATGGAGTGTTTTGTGTGAGTGAACTAAATAAAATCAGCTCTACAACTACTCACCTAGGGGATCCATCACAAGCCAGAAAAGTCAGCACTAAAATTGAAGCAGATGGATGTTGATTTATCAGCTATAATCACCTTGTCTATTACTGACAGA
Organism: Acanthisitta chloris; assembly: GCF_000695815.1. NCBI lineage: Eukaryota > Metazoa > Chordata > Aves > Passeriformes > Acanthisittidae > Acanthisitta > Acanthisitta chloris. Next base: position 15,152 of record NW_008682094.1, read on the forward strand.
GAAACAGTTTGACCAGGATGTCATTTAAATCCAGAATATTTACTGGTGTTTCAATAGAGACTGTGATATTAGAGCAGTTTTACAAAAAACTGTCAGATTGATTCTTAAAATATTCCTTTCTGAGATGTTTGTTAAAACATTTCAATGCCAATTATGCACCAGCTCTTGTGGGAAGGTTATGATTCCAATAAAAACAAAGGAAGAAAACTCTGTTACAGATTGTTTGTCTTCTGCAGCCCAAAACTTTCTTTAAAGGATTGTTTCTCTGCTTGTCTTTAGGTAGTGAGCAGTAAAGATTTTTAACTTCAGGTTCTTTTACATTTTCTGGGAGATGTCAGTTACAGCATTTGCTGATTTTCTGTTCCAACCATATAACCATCCTGAATGAACAGGAGAGGAACAAGGAAAGCTGAAACTGAAAGCTGAGGCTAATTATCCCACGATGGGTCACACTCAGGTTGTTGTGCAGGTGTTGTAACAGACACCACTGACATCAAGTGACTGATCTTTCTCTTTTCTTAAACCTTTCCCTGGCTGCAGAGCAGCAGCTCCTCCCAGGCCCTTCCACTGCTCTCTGCCCAAAGGACACAGACAATCCAGAGATCTTCCAGATAGCCCCAAGTCCTGTAACATGGACATCAGAACTTTGTCCTTCCCTACTCCCTCAACAGGGTGGGAGAGCAAGTTTAGCCCAACTCCCCACACCTGGAGACCTTTGAGCTGTTATGGACATGCAGGTGCTTTAGATGAGCTCTGCCCCAAGATCCTCAGGGACAATTCCCAGTGATTATCTCCCCAGCTGGGTCAGTGCCTCCTGCTGCCCATGGGCTGTGGTGGGAGCAGTGTGACTTCTCAGATTGAGTTGCCAGAGGATCACAGGAATAAATTCCCAATTTCTTTCTGCAGCTAATCTCCAATGTCTGCTTGCAATTTGCTGTTTCCACAGAAATTTCTGGCAGAGAACATGTTTGCTTGGATTCTCACAATTGTTTTGGTAAGCATATTCTTCCCCTTGACAAGCCCCTCTTGGCAAATATTTCAAATTCCTGTCTTTCTCTTTTTACATTTTAGCTCTTTTCCGGATTTTTTTTTAGCTGCAGATCTCTATTATTTCTAAGGGTGGCTCTGCTTGTCACCACATGATGCAGAATTCCTAGGGTTTACACAGAATTCCTCCTCTTCCTTTAGGATATAGAGGAGATTGGGGCTAACAGTGATGAGGGAAGAAGTCTGAAAAAAAAAAAAAAGGAGCCAAATAAGTAAAAGTCAATTTGGTTATCACTAAATGGGAAGCTAAATATTTGTAGCAACTGAAATTCTATATTTTTAGGGTTATTCTGTTGTAGGTCCTAAATCAAGATGGCAAATAAAATTCACATTTTATTTCAGTCCTGCAGTTTTGAAATATTAAACTTGAACATTGAAATATTCATATAGCATCAATGTCTTAAGGTTTCCAAAAGTGATTTTTGATCTCATAAGTCCTTGGACCCTGCAGTCTCATCTATTTGCCAATTATTTGCAAGGAGCTAGTTACCACCAGAAGCTTTGGAAGTTCAGACCAAACACATCTGGGAAGCAGTTAAGGAAATCAGCCACAGCTACTGCCAAAATTGCTGGTTTCCACCTATATAATATCTATATAAATTGTAAGTGAAAACTCTTTCATCCTACAAGTGATAATTAATTCTAGGCAAGGCTTTGGTGCAGAAGTTGTGATTAAGCAGTGGAAAAGTGAGAGGGATAATATACCAGAAGGAATAGAGCTAAGAAAAGGAATCAGGTGAGTACAGAGGTACCTGAAGAGATGGAGCAAAGAGTCAAAAGATAAATCTTCCAGTTTATTTCACTGGAAATAAACAATTTGCAGAGAACTGAAGATAAGATTTTACAACAGAAGAGCAGATTAAATGAAGAATATCAACTAGTTCTAGCTGCTGGTTTTCTTTTACCTATAAAATGCTGATTGATATTTGTGACAGTTCAGAGTGTAATTGGGAGACTCTTAGAAAAATACTTACATGTAATTATTTTTATTAGAAAAATAAGTAGCAACGACAGAACTATTTTCCTAGGGTTTTTTTTTTTACTAGTTTTGTTGTGCAACTTTTGAGCAAATAGCTCCAAAATCGAGTGAAACAGCTAATGCCTCAGTTTCCCCTGCATGATATAACACCATAAAATGAATCCCTGGGAGAGCCATGTGATTTAAATGGGTGGGTTTTTTTAAGGTTATGCTTTCTCAGAGAGAAATACAATCTGTTATTTTAACAAAGAGATCTCAGCTTTCCTTCCGAAACGTCTGTTTTATTTTTCCGAAGCGTCTGAATTGCGAACACTTGTTCTGGCTTTGGTTTCTCTTGAAGTGTGCAGATTGCTAAGAGCAGTAATCTCTCTTTTATCTGTTTGCTGAAGCACATGGACTTGTTTCCACTTGCTCCTGCCTGGCTGGTGTTAGGACTCAGAAAAGAGACAGCAGCAACGTTGATATAAATAGAGTCCCAGAATGGGACAAAGTTTGAGGAGAAAGCATGACATCACTCAGACTTGCTCTCCACCCAAAAAGATCTGGGATGGAGGTGCAAACGTGAGCTGGACGAACGAGGAGTTTGCAACTCTCTTCAGCTCAGTTTCTGAGCAAATAGGCAGAGTTTTACACCCCATGTGCTATAAGGAAGTGCATTTTCTTGCTAACAAAACTAAAACTGCCTTCAGCTGTCTGACAACGTGAGAGTAATTGCAAGGAAAAGGCAACCGTAGGAAGAAAGTTGAAAACAAGATTATTTTTTTTTTTTTCTTTTGGCACAGATTGTAACAGAAATATTTGACTTCTTTCCACGGAACAGAACAACTTTCGGATCTGATGCACATTTCTTTTAATTTTCTTCCAGTCACGGTAATTTATTTAGAGTTAAATGAAGAGCTCAAAGTGTGAAGAGAGCAAATACTGCTTAAAGGGTCTGGAAGGATATTTTGCCATCACTGAAGAATGGACTTTTTGAACCTGCATGGAAAATGTCCCTTTTCATACCAAAAGTAGCAAAGGAAAACTTATGATTGAAATCTTATAGGAATTTGATTTCGGTTGTACTTTTAAGCTTAAATAGACCATGGAGAGTTTGTTATCTCTACTCTGTTGTCATTATTCTTTGCTGATTTTATTTCAGCAAAAATATCAGGTAATGTTCTGAATATGGTCAGTATTGAGCTACACTTGGATTCTTCTTGACGAGTTTTGCCTCACTATATCTCATTATGTAATGTTTTATGTGCAGGTGTATGGAAACTATTCCCAGCTCCCCAAACACCCAGGTAAGGAATGCTCTATTTACATTTTATGACAATGTGCTTAAATATTTATTTGCTTTTTCCCCCCCCCCTTGCTTTGTGGTTTTTTATTTTCTTAGTAGCTCCAAAGAAACTGATCCTACGTTTAAATGTCAGCTCTGTATTAAAAATGTAAGAGTCTAAAGTATCAGACTGTCCCAGTCATTTTCAACTCAGTAGCTCACCTACTGAATATTTGGCACAGAAATAGATTTGGAGAAAAAATGGCTTGTATTTGATATGTGGAAAAATTCTATATACACGTTGTTTATTATTGCTTTTTTTTAATGAGTGTGAGTCTGACTCAGACAAACCTCTACACAGACTATTTTCCTTTTTTTCCTCCATGTTCAGCATTTTCAAATCAGTGATTTACAGTCAGATATGCCAGTTTGTATACTTTGCAGTACTTTGGCATGACTTCAAGTCATCTACCCTCCTCCCACCCTCTCACTTTGGTTTAAATCAGTTACAGAGCACATTAAGGATCTCTCATCTGTTTTCAATGCAGCAAAAAAAAAACTTACTCCAAAGCTTATTTGGGGTCTGTGTGTATAACTGCAGAATTCTTCTGTTTATATAAATAGTTTAACCTCAAGCCTCATGGTGGTGTACAAGTACAATTTTACTGCTTTACCAATTTGTGTGTCCCTTTGTGCTTTCCAGTTTTAACCATAAGTGATTATTTTCAAGTCAAACCGAGTGAGGTGGAAATGCCATGTTGTCTGTTAGTGTAGTAGCTTCAACCTCAGGAGTTTCTTTTGTTCCACCTTTGCTCAAAAGCAAGAAATGCAGTCCCATTTCCTATAGATGAGGATCCCTGGCTGATGGAACAACAGGAGAGGAAAAACCTCCTGCAATATGGGGCAGAGTTGCACACATTGATTTTGTGGGACAGTGTGTGGATGCATAAGTGCAAGTGATGCTTTCTGGAGTTGAACTAGGCTGTAAATGAGTCCTGTGATTCAGTTCCAAACAGCATAGTCACCTATGGAAAGTATCTTGCATTCAAGGCAACAGGTACTTGTTTCCAGAGGTTCCTCAGGGTTGTTGAGCTGGAATTTGGGTAGCAGCATGGCTTTGTGTAGTTCAGAGCTAGGAAAACCACCAATGTGCAGCATGGCTCCAGGCAATTTACTGTATTTCCCTTCCCATTTTTTTGGCCTGTTTTCCCAGCTTTTAAATGTAAGCTCCTTAGTATATAGCTGCTTCTTAGGAGTTTGGTGTCTGCCATGGCGATGCCTTTGTCATGATGCTGCTACTAAAATATTTGTGCCATGTTGCCACACAATTTTTTGGCATCAAATAATTTTCTCCCAGGAGTTTTCTTTTCTCGTTTTCTGTATTTTTCCCATTATTCTTTTTCCTTCCACCACCACCTCTCTTAACTTAAATCCTTTTGTTTTGTTTGTTTTGTTTTTGTTTCTCTACACAAAAGGGAGATGTTAATGGGAGCAGGAGCTGTTTGCATATCAGCACAGTGTGAAACAGCAGGCAGGTTCTGTGCTCTGCATGATGGAGCTGAGAGTTTGATCAAAGTCAGATGGAGGTATATTAGCACAGGTAGCCTATGTGGATGACCTTAATACCATAGAAATTTAGAATTTTAACTTCTTTTGCAGCAGCCAGAATATGTTCTTTGAAGATAGAACTAAGCACATACCCAGATTTACCTTATATAAACTCCAAAGACCTTGTTCCTATATCCCAATTCCTCAGTGTGCTTTGCCATGCTCAGCTGCCTTGGGTTTGTGCTGCCTGGAATTTTCAGATTGTTTTTTGTACGTGTTTATTCTGTGTCATTATGCTCTGATGTTAGCAGTAGCTTTCTCCTTTGATTAGCAGTTGTGCCTTTCTCTGCATCTTCCAAATATCCAAAGCAAATGTTATAGAATCTCATCCATTTCTCTAAAGACATCCCTGTCTTAACTATTCATGCTCATGCTCCCTCTCTGAGAGAAAACCTCTATGACAACTGCAAACATTTAGTGAGGTGGGCTAATAATAGATCCTGGTCAATTATGAATCATTTGTTAGATATCTTTGGTATAGTTGAGTTTGGAAGCAAGTCTGAGTAGTTCCTGTGTCCTCACAAGATGTAGAGCTTCTCTTAGTTCTGTTCTCTCAGATCTACAATTGCTTGCTGTGATATTTAACAATTTCATCAACTTTGCACTCTTAATAAAAAGAATAAATCTTAGGATCCCATTTGTGTCACACTTCAAACTATCCCATGAGGATGGAGGACACCAAACTGTCTCCACAGTGTGCATTAGGCAGTTTAAGGATGCAAATAAACTTTTTACACCTTCATATCCACAATAAATAAATCCTGTTTGTATCCAGGACATCCAAATGACAGAATAATTATCAAATAGGCAAGCTGTTTTGATCGTGAGAGTGGAGAAAGGTGTGGGATAGGCTCCAAATGTCAAAGGACACTGCTTGAGACTTGTTTTAATTTGCACATTAGGTGTGGGAGATTTTATATGGTATATGACAGCTGAATTGGGTTTTAGCAAACTTCTCTATCAGCTTCACACCTTAGGTTCTGGAAAGATGTCTTGAGAATGAAAAATAATTGTAGGGCAGAGAACTACAGATATGGTGTAATATAAATACTCTCTCTAACCCTGTCACCCTTTGTGTTTCCTTCTCCTCACCCTCAAAAAAAAGTAACTCAGACTAAAAGGATGATGTGCCATGATGGTGAACAAACCACATCATTCTCATTTGCACTAAAATTTCTGTATATCTATATCAGCCTGCTAAAACTTTCTTAGCTATAGGAGATGATAAATTTCTTTCATCATGTTTTTTTTGAGAAGGAAGTGTTTCTTGGAGCTAACAAGATAATAAGAAATTGCAATTGATGTTTTCCTGCATCATTAACACTCAACCTTTAAAATAGAATGGTTATCTTAACATAAAATTTGTGTTAAGCTTCTGATTAAATTTAAGTGATCACATCTCTGAAAATCTATTCGAATTCTGATCAATGAGACTGTGTAGACAAAACTGTCAGTGGAAACCAGCAGATGTTTCCCCTTTGTCAACTTGTCTACCTGTTGCTAAGAATAACATGGAGGAAAACAGAAATGTTCTCATCAGCCACAAAGAGTTGTTCTGGTTTTGGTATCATGGAGAAGGTTCTGAAGGAATAGCTGGTGCTCTATGGGGAGGAGTGAATGCTCTTCCTAGTATTCTGGAAGTTTTTCTCTTGAGGAAAATCAAATTCCCTGTAAGAGATTTCTGTTATCTGTTATGGTGAGAGCTATCAGGAAGGCTGAACTCTGCTGGAATGATTGTCCAGCTACCTGTGCTCTCCTCAAACTGCAGCTCCTCCACTGCTGAGTGCTGCTCCTCCCTGTATCTCTCTGGTGTCTCTCCATAGAAAACCAAAGATGAAAAAGTGCTTGGATTAATATAACCTGAAGGTGTTACACTGGTTTTCTAGTGGGTTTTGTTAAGATTCCTGGGAACTCTATAGCATCATCTTCTACTCCCTTGAACTGTGGAGAGATGAGTAGTACATGCTATAGAGGTTGAATGTTCCCCCATTCATTCCCATCTCAGTGCTTTGTGCTATCCACCACGTGCTTGAAACCTCAGTAAAATCTTGAAATGGCTCTTGAATGACTCCTCAGCTGTTCCATCAGTGAATGCTGCTGGATACACAAGCAGAGAGTTCATCAGAGATTGTCACATGCTTTAAGTGCAACTAAAATAAAAGTCAGTTGAGTTTTAAAACCAGGTTTTCTGCAGTGGTTCATCAGTTGTGTGGTTTGAATCTACTCTGCTGTTTTATGATCTCTTGTATGTGCCACACTCGATTTACATAAAATATTGTGCTTTACTTAACCTATTGACCTCCTTGATTGTCCTCTGCTGTACAGGTTTGTTAGACTCCTTGTTAGTCCTTTCCTTAATAATCTTTTCATCTGTGTTTCTTGCAAGGGTTCAAAGTTCTTGCATCAGCTTCCCATTACTGGCCCCTGGAAGATGTGGATGGAATCCATGAGTTTCCTGATACAAATGGAGGTAGACAAAGGATTCCTTGAAAATGGCAATAACATAAGTATTGGTGGCAGTCTGTAAGTAGAAGGGGAGCAGGAGAAAAGGAAGGGATTAGCTTCTGTACCACAGGAATTGAGATTTACCTTTTTTTGCAGTCCATGTTTTTGCAGTGTTCCAAATGATATTGTATTTGTGAACTGATTTTTATAGAGTAGTTGCAGAGGTTTTATGGGCTGTCTATGCATTGTTAGGGTTATAAAGGGAGAAGGTTTATGATGCAAAGAGTCATTGAAATCACATTGTTATTAGTTGGTTTGGTACATGCATAGCAGGCACTAATGCCCTCAGTGACTGAGACCTTTGGTTGTGACCTCAGTGAAGATGTCTCCTCCTTTTTGATTTTGGAAGGAGTTAAATGCCCAAATTCCTCATGTACTTTTGAAAATTGTGTGTATTATCTGTAAGAAAAGAAGTGTAAGCTCTTTCCTGAATACTTCTTTCTCATTTTTATCTGCTTTTAGGTGTTTCCTTTAAAGCAGTATTGCCACATTAGCTCATATGAGTTCCATTTTTTTCCAATTGTGCAAAATCAAGAGAGATTCAGTAAGGCAAAACTCCCTGATTTGAAAGAGTCTGTAGTCAGGGCTGCAGGATACCAGAGGGAATGATATTAAAGGGCAGTCTGGTAGGATTCAGCAGTTTTCTGGTCCGAATATTTCCCATCAGGACCAAAAAGGGTGTGGGGGCCTTTCCAGGGGATGTGTAGGTGATGTAACTGATGGAGCTTGGACAGAACCACTGTGTTCCCATCACAGAGTTATGAGCTTGCAGGGCCATTCCTTTCAGATTAAATGTTGAGCTGTGCTCTGCCTCCTTCTGAGACTCAAAGGTCCCATAGTAATTTCCACAAAGAACTGTTTTTTTTGGTTTTTTTTCCTTTTGACACTTCAGCCAATGCCAAGTTGTGCTGATGTGCATTTCTCACTACTCCTCCCACCATGGTTGACCACCTTGGCAGCTCAGCTAAGCTCTTGTGTCCTACTCCAAGGAGTGGCTGCTGTGTAACTACTGGTGCCTGTAATACCTTTACCCAAAAAGATCACTGCAGAAGATTAAATCAGGACTTAGAGACCTTTACAACCTTACATGAAAAATGTTAACAGAAGCACAAAGTTATTGCTATTTATTACACAAAAATGGCAATATCAATCTCTGGTCCTAAGTGGGGAAAAGAGTCATAAATATCTAAAACCTTTTATTGCAGAGGTGTTCAAGTATTTTAAGCTTAAACTTTGACCTATCTTTCCACAAAATTTCTCTAAAGGAATGAAATTGGCTGACCAGAAATCTATCTGGGCAATATTCTGCTTCCATTAGAGGCTGATGGCAACATTCCTCTTGACTTCAATAGAATAATAATTTGGCTTACAAAAAGTTATCATATGAGTACTCTAACAGTGTGTTAAAGTAATTTTCTGACACTGAACTTCATGTAGTTTCAAGAAGAGTAAAGCACTCCATATCTAGCCCTGTTCTGGCAATCATTTTCCAGCAAAGTTCTTTGCAAAGTGCTTGAAAATGCTTTGTATAAAATATGACAACTGTTGTTAGATTCTTTTTCCAATTTTGTGAAATTACATTATTTCAGCAAAATTCAGGAACCTTTTTTGTAAGAGAAGAGTTAAAGCAGAACAGATGATCCTACAAACCTCTTACAGGAATGGGACTGGAACATATGAACAATCTCTTTTGACTCCTACTATGACATGTTGTTAAAGAACTTTATAAATGTGCCAACTGCATGACTTTGCTGAAAAAAAAATTAGAGGTCTTTGTCTTACTATTATTTGCAGAGGATGCCAGTAGCCAAAAGTCTTTTTTTTTTTTTTCTGCAGTGCAATTGTGACAATGTTGAATTCATTCCTTAATGTGGTAGTGGATAACTCAAATTCTTCTCAGTCATTATGTTGTGTCTTGTAAGACACATATTATTTCAGCTGCCTCCAGCAGAGGTTTTATGCATCTGTCTGATATTTGACTTGGACATAAAAGAAAAGTTTTCTTTATTGTAATCTACTGCAGGTGACAATTTGCTTGTTTTTGATACCATTCTGATTACACAACTCTTCTGTTTATTGCTAGAGTCTTTCTTGTTTTTTTTCCACTCATCATATCATGCAATTATTTTCATTCCATGTTTCTCCTCTTAAATCCTTGAAGCACCATAATCTGTCTGTCATGTTAATCCATTTTATTTGTTGAAGTCATTGTGTGTGAAGCCAGATTTATATCTCTCAATGCATTTGTGTTGTGCAAGTGTGTCAGCAAATTAATTTTTTTGGTTATCTCAGCAGTAGGAGCAATTGAAGGGAAACAATAAACTCAAAATATAGCAAATCAAACAAAAAAGAAAAAAGTGGCCATATTCAGGTTTTTCATCTGACCCTGTGTTTTCCATGCATTTTTATCTTGAGGTTTTTGTCTGGGTTTTTTTTTCTGTTCTTAAGAGCAATTGTCTTTTTGTTCTGTGAGCTCACTTGGTCTAAATCCCAAATCAATGTCTCTCCATTTACTTTCATGGGCTTTCCATCAAGCTTTATTTGCCTGCCCAGGGTAAACAATTACAGTGTGCAAGATACTGTTAAATTATCAAAATCAGGGAAAAAAAGATAATAAAATTTTATAGTCAGATATAAAAAAGTTGGGGGTTTTCTTAGGTTTAGATGGAATTTCTTGTGTTTTAGTTTGTGCCCATTGTCTCTTAGCTGTTCACTGGGTACAAATAAGGAGAGTCTGGTACTATCTTCACATCTCCCATTGAGTGTTTATGGGCAGTGATAAGGTCTATGAGCCCTCAGTTCTCCAGGCTGAGCAGTCCCAGTATTCTCAGCCTTTTGTTGGACTTTCTCCAGTATGTCCATATGTCTCTTATACTGGAGAGCCCAGAACTGGACGTGGGACTTGAATTGCCCAGAACTTTGCACCAATATAATAATTTTTATTAGATATGCAGAGCTCCTTACCTGCAGGAAGATATTTCAGAGCCTTTCACCAGCAGTTGTATTTCTATAGGTTTTTCTTCTCAGTTACTGTGAAGAAAATCCTGTTTTAGTGATCTTGTATTTCCTTCCCTTGCATAGGTAAAGAACATGACATTGATGTGCAAACCTTGGGAGAAATGGTTGTGTGATAATTTCAAAGGCCACAGATCAACACCTGTGATTTGTGCTCTGTTGAGAGATATGAATTGGTCATTTCATTACTGATTGTGTTTATTCATTGTTTTGCTTATTTGCTTATTTTCTTTTGTTGTTCCACCCAGCTCTAAGAATCCACAACTTCACTGTGCTTCCTTCCCATAACTCTACCTTTGTATATACCAATGACTCTGCCTACTCTAACTTCTCTGCAACTGTAGGTGAGGATTTACATTATTTTTTTTTTTTTTGTTCTGCATTTGTCGACCTTGGATGGTTCTTGTAACATTGGATTCAAAGTTTACACTGAGTTTTGGTTCAAGTGATCATGTGGTAAAGGTCTATTTACACTCACTTTGGCATATATTATTGGAAGAGTAATCCTGTAATATTCCCTGGATTAATCTGAATTACTGGAGAGGCATCCTCATGTGGAACAGCCCATGGGGAGGATGGACCTCAGTGGTCCTCCAAAACCTATTTCTATTAGGCTTAAAAGAGATAGCATTTCAGAGGAAGGTATAAGAATAAATAGGAACAGAGATGACATTCAGAGGAAGGTATAAGAATAAATAGGTTGATTTTTCTTCTGTCTTTCAAGGTTAGAGAAGCCTCCTGGTTTTCACTGTTTCATAGCATTTTTAAAGGGACACATTAAAAAAAGACAAATGCAAGCAAATTTGCAAAGCCTGGAAGTAAGGGCTTGTCAATCATGACAAATATTAGATTAACATGATGTTGGTTTTGGTTTTTTAAAGAACACAAGCAAAAATCTGCATAGTTACATCCTTGTATTGATTTGAGCTTTTTTAGCATCTACATACTAGGAGATTAAAGGAAGACCAGAAAATGACAACTCTCCAGTCAGAGACCTGACAGACTGGAAACTAGTTACATCTATAGCAACATGAGCTTAAAGTCATTTAAGTTAGCTCACATTTATGCTGTGGAGGTGGGAGTGAAATATGACCTCTTGTCCACTTTACACTCAGGTATTAACTCACATCAAGTTGTTGGAAAATCTGACCTAAGGAGAAGGATGGAAATGGTAAAACTGTCATTTGGGCTGCTCAGATACTAAGAATTTTATATTGGAATACTAAACCCACTATTTTTTTTTTAAACTCTCTAACAGTAAAAGTATGCTGGCAAATGTGAACTCTATTAATAATGAACTTCAAATGACCCTAATTCCTTTCAGTGCTTTCTTATCTGCTTTATAGACCATTTGCATAGTTCTCACATAATAAAATATATTCAATATGAACATTATAAAGAGTGACATCAATGGCAAAGGGAAATGCTATGGAAACAGAAATGCATTACTTTATGGGATTTATTCTGGCTAGATTAGTTTATAATTCAAGTGCTTCAATAAGAAGTTAGCAATACTTGCTTTGCTCCATAGGACACACTCACTCTTTGTAAGGAAACTAAATTTTATCTGTCAGTTGGAGGCAGAACTTGAGGATTTCTTCCTCAAAGGGAGGGAAATATACCTGAAAACTGATATTTAAATTGAGATTTGGGATGAACTAAGAAAATATTTGAAGACATGCTCACTTAGGGCTGTGCCATATTTTTGCTGTGTCCTCAAGGACACTGTGCTGTCCCTGTGGTCTACAGCTTGGAAATGAGATGTTGCTTTGCCCATGTCCCTGTTGCATAAAGGGATCCACAATCCTGAGACAGTGACAACAGCATTTCTGATTCTCCCTCCAGAGAGATGGTTTGTCCCCAGCACTGACTGTGCATCTTTGGCATGATTTGTGCTGTGCAAAAGGTTTCTGTGAAGACAGGTAGATATACAGTGATAAACACAGAGAGAAGGCTCTGATGTCTCACTCTTCACATGTTTTAGATCATTTGTGTGCCTGCTTTGTTTCCCCTTATGATCTCATTAGATTTTCAAATACCAGGCAGCACCTGGCTGGCAATTTCTGCAGCTTGGAGTAGGAATATGTATTCTCAGTGCTGGTGTTCCCTTGGAGCACTATTTCACATGAAATTATAAAGAAGGGTTTTCAAACCAAGGCTCTGAATCTTCACAGTCCTTGCAGAAAGGCCATCACAAACAATGGTATTAACATGAAATCCCACACTGAGCAATTACAGTCTGTCTGCTCAGAAAGAGAGATTTAATATTCAGTGTTCTGTGCACTGCAGGCATTTTATCACAGCTGAATGTTTGGATTGTGATTTCCTATTGTCTTCATGGCTAAAACCAGTGCCTCTTTTTATCTTGGGACAAACAAGATGAACTTCCCATCATCATTTGTTAGCTGCACTCTCAGATCTCAGGGAGGTTTCCTATAGTAAACAAGTGTCATGGTTTTTTTGTCTGAAGAAGGTTCATGGGCTGTAGCTGGTAGGAGATGAAACAAGTGGTTTTTTTTTTTTTTTTAGGAGGGAACACTAGAAAATCACAAGACAATTAGTCATTATCCCTGTTAGACAAAAAAATAGCCTTTTCCAAATGACAAGGATGCCATACTAAAAGATCTCTGAAGAGGAGATTTTTGCCTTTTGAGTGGATCTTGTCAAGTATATTTAATTGAATTATTTACTGAGAAGTGGCTTTTGATCACAAACTTTTCTTTTCAAAATATGAAAAATATAAACCCTCTTCTGTTACATTCTTTGACTAATTAAAGAATTTCTTCACTCAGCCTAAAAACAAGACAGAAATACCTCTATGATGTGTCTGGTATTCAGAACTCTGGAAAGCATAAGGTTTATTCAGGTTGTATAAAAAGAATAATTTTGGGGTGTATTGGTTCTGTCAAACAGTCACAGAGTAGAGTGACAGATATGAATATAATATTTATAAACTTGAAATGAAAGAGATCTGTAAGGTTCTTTGAAAGAAAAAAACCCAGCAAGCTGAAAAAAACCCCAACAAAAACAACAGCAAAAGAAAAACAAACCTGTAGCTGGAGCAGTATAAATATCTGAGGTCTAAGAGTCTGTATAAATCATGTTTCTAGGAAGTTTTGATTTATGCAAACATTAAACTATATTTTGCTTTCCCTTTAGACATTGTAGAAGGAATGGTGAACAAAGGAATTTATGTCACTGAAAAGAAAGGAGTCTCCTTTCTTTTCTTTGGGAGCTATCAGAATTCTTGCATTAGTAATCCAGAAGTTTGTGGACCTGAAGGTAATTTTTTAAATTATTATTTACTTTTATCTTGCTGTCGAGTTCTGCAATTCAATAATCTTCTTTTTTTTTTCCTCATTGGAATGAACTCTTCAATTCTAGCTTGAAGCTTTATTGACAAAACAATTGAGTGTTGCTTGCTGAAATTTTAGTCTTTTCTAACACAATTTAAATTAGAACTAATCACTCAGATCAATTCATTCCAACAAAATCAGAAATTAGCTTAGTGTCCAAACTCTTGCAGTGGCATCAAGGTTAATTCCTACAAGACCTGCAGTTTGACAAACAAAGAAGTTGTCCTAGAGGTTTCAGATTTAGGAGACAGTTTCAGTGTA
>NW_008682094.1:29268-29469 GCF_000695815.1 Acanthisitta chloris
ACAAAATTTTGAGGCCTCTCCTGTCATGGCATCTCTTTGTCCTCATAGGTGTTTAAATCTTTTAGTTTTGCTTCTCCACCCTTTCTTTTTCTTGGCTTAGGGACAATGTGTTGGTTACAGAAGATGATTAAAACTGTATATGACTGGCAAATCAAGCACATTGCTAGTCACTAGCATAGAATATTCACTAGATTTAAACTC
>NW_008682094.1:29538-29837 GCF_000695815.1 Acanthisitta chloris
AACTCCAGCTGTCCCTGAGCATAAGCAGTACAGTTAATATTGAATTTTCTTGCTTTTATTGATTTAGGCCATTCTTCAAATGGGTAACATTACTTGAAATAGGTTTAACCTTTTTTTTTTTGAGCTGCTAAAGCAAGAGCTGTATATGAACTTTTAAGGAGAGTAGGAGACACTCAAGGAGCAGATGGTACTTGAGACTATTAGAAAAGCAATTCAGTGTCCTACTGCAGGTGTATTTTCTGATACACGCTGTATTTTTTCAAACTTTTTCTTCATACCACTGGGAAATAAAAATCAGC
>NW_008682094.1:29944-73638 GCF_000695815.1 Acanthisitta chloris
ATAACATAATAATCAGAATAAATTATTTTTATGGTACCAGAGCACTCCCAGTACCTCACAAAGAAGATCATTAAAAGCATAAAACACTGAAATGTTCAGTAGATAAAATATGAAGAAATCATATAAACAATAAATATTAAATCACTGTAGCAGGCATTAAAATAAAAAGGAAAAACCCAACACCCTTTTGTCTAAAGAGAGTGTCTTTATTTTCCTTTGGATCAAAGAAACTTGTGGCAAGGCTAAGGTGTAATTTTATTCCAGCCTGCTATTGCTTAAACATCCCTTATGTGCCCTACTTTAATTTTTATTGTTAGTTTTGGCATTCTATAAACTAAAGTGCACATCAGGAGGATTTAAATCCAGTTTTCTTGTGGCTACACAGTAGACAGTAGGACAGACAGCCAAAGATGGGGCAAACCAACTCCACTGCAGACATGGTGTAAAGTTTAGTCTCTCTGTCTACATCATTTACACTACGTCTGCCAGGCTGTAAAGAAGGAACAACAGCACTTCCATATCCTTCAGAAGTGTGGTGAAGTGCTGGGAAAGGTTGTGAGAGGCTTTGGCAGAGGAATCACATTAATAGGAGTAGCTGAACATGGTCAGGCTTGGTGGCCTTGACACCAGGTGACACTAAGTGGTGAAAGATGACAAGGGACTTGCATGGCTTTGTGGAATTTTTGAGGGTTGGATCAGCCTCTTACTGGTGTGGTAAAGAGGCTGAAATATGGACTCAGTTTTACCTGTATGACAACTTCCTTAGAACAACAAATCCTTCAGTTGGGAGTTCACAGCATTTAGAGCTTTCAACCCAAATCCATCAACCAAGAGATTGATGGTGGTTGATATGCTGATTGATTTCTAGGAGGCCAATGATAATTGATTGCCATTTCCATCGTGGTTATTTTTGCATGTCTAAAGTATTTAGGGAATGGTATGCAGATCATGTAAATTGATGGGTACTGTCATGGGGATAAACAAAAAGATCAGTTAGACAGTAAGATACTACTTAGTTAAATTATTTATTCTGCAGTGATGTTGAACTTTTCTGTTCAGTTAACATGACCAAAAAATGTGAAAGATTAAAAAAAAAATATCATATTCCAGATTGTAGAGTTGGGTAAATTTCTGTTTGAGGCTTATCTATCTTCAATCGTAAAATTACGAAACGCATAAAAATCTATGGTTTTAACAAGAAATGTACACAGTGCTTTGAGGGCTTCATTAACTTGTGCTGGGCTATCTGGTAGCAAATTGGCAAAATTCATACTGCCTGGAGAGCCTACAAAACTGCAAGCTATAAAATCATCCAGACAGATATTTGGATTGTGTCAAAAGAGCATAGTCAGCACGTTAAGGGAAGTGATTATTCCCCTCTGTTCAGCACTCACGAGAGCATATCTGAAATGCTATGTCCCATCTCTGTCCCCTGGTCCAAAAGAGATGCTGACAAGGCAGAGTGAACCCAGCAGATGCCTCAGGGGAACAGGCAGTTTGACATGGAAGGGAAAGCTGAGGGAATGTTTCCTCCCACCATGAAGAAATGCAAATGCTAAAGGCTGTTTTCACCTGTCTGATGGGTGGTTAGAGAAGCAGATGGAGCTAAACAACCTTGGAGATGCACAATGTAAATGTGACAGGCAACACAGGCAGATTGTAGCACAGGAAATGCTGATTAGATCGAAGGAAAAAAAAAGGTTTTCTATAATGTAGGTGGACAAGCATCTGTGTGGTTTGTACAGATCCATCCATGGTGATGCTAAAATCTCAGCTGAGCTCTGAGCAACCAGATCTACCTCTGAAATCTGCCTGAGCAAGCAGTGTAAAATAAGGTGATCTTCAGAGTCTTTGCCAACTTAATTCACTATGGGTCTTGGTGGCAAAACCTCTGCCACTTCTGGACTTAGGAACTTTTTCTTACCTGCTCTGAACTTGAATTTTATTCTTAGCACTTTGTACTATAAATTCTGAAATGAACATTTTTAGGAGCTGTTTAGTCAAGACATTTTCTTTTTAATGAAGAAATGTAATTTCTTTGAATGTAATTTTCTCCTGACTGAAAAACCCCAACATCAGAGCCACTGTGCACTGCTCAAGTGCAAGGGAGGTTTGATTTGCTACCTGTGTTTAATTTAAGCCTTTTGAGGTAATATTTATTAAAGAAACATGCTCTCTTACACAAGTCATATTTCCTCACTAATGTGCAATCTGAAGAGCTCCTCCTTTTTACAATATAATAGGAAATTTACTGCAAATTGAGCAGGATTATGTGTGGACAAAGTCAATCATATATGCACTCACAGGATTGTACTTGCATTTTGGGAAGAGTTCGATATTTTATTTTTTTATTATTTTTTATTTTTTTTCTGGTTGAGCACCTCAGAATTTTGACTGCAGCTCTGCATATGTAGTTATCCCTTTCTTTTACATTCATTCTTTGCTTTCAGCAGTTATTGCAGCACTGAAGTGTGAAAACACATGCTTAGAAGAATTAAAGTGTGATTAGCAATGGATGCTACTCCCTAAGTGTGGGTGTGCTGGCAGCAGTTAGTGCACTGGTAGCTTGGAAGAGGTCAATATACTATTTCTGGCACTGCTGGCATCTCATGAACACCAAAACCAGTGTAGGTGCTGGTGGAGGATCTAAAGATACATGAGCAACTGGTATTTTGAAACAAGCAAAGGGCACAGGAGGAAAAGGAGATCATCACAGGAGGGTGGAAGGTTAAGGAGACAAGGCAAAGGGAAGGGAAACAAGTCTGAAAAACAAGACTCCCTTTTGGTGATCAAAGAATTTTGTTTGTAACTGACAGAAGCTACTCGGGATACAACGATTACTGCTGTGTCCTGGGTATGTGCATGTGATACGAAACTAAGGGAGAGATGTTTATTTGGTTTAAACTGTTAGAGCATTGTTGATTTTAAACATGCTGTCCTTGTTTATGCTAGCAGATGATCTGTCCTCAAAAGCATTCCCACTGTCAGTATTCTACATATTGGAAATTTTTAATTGCACTCATATTTTTTTGCATTCAAATCTCCTCTCACTTGCTTCCATCAGGAGTAACATTTTCCTTCTTCTGGAAGACTCAAGATCAGCAGGCAAAGTTTCTCCCTGCCTCTGGTGGACAAGTAATATCCAGTGGTTTCAAAATCTGTTCAAATGAAGGTGAAGGCTCAGTGGAATTTTACACCCGTGGGAATGAAAGGATGAAGTGGAAAGCAAGCTTTAGTCCACCAGGTAAAGTTTAGAATGAGAAAAAATAGTAATTTCATTGTTATATTTGACTTTATTCTCATGGACAGAGGTAATGCTAAGAGAAGAGGATATCTGAAAACACCTACAGACCTCTGTGCTTAAGAATTCTCTTGATGTGGGGAGAGATGATAAAGTACAAGCTGAAAAACAGTGTTAGAGTATTATAGAATATTTGCCATTCAGTAACAGTTCTCAGGTCCAACTTCCAGTTGTTTCTGGAGTTGTTATTGACAGCAATAGATTAATGAATGTTTAGATGGAAACATGAGCAAGAAATGCAGATTAATCCCAGCTAGTGCTCAGGATATTCTAGAACTGGTGGGCTGTCCTCTGCTGCCTCCTAAATTAAGACTTTATTTGGTAACTATCTGACTGGGTGTTTAGTGCTTTCATAATTCTGTTATCTGTTGAGTGCCAAGTTTTCTATGCCATGCCATAGTATTAATAAACACTTTGGTCTATCACATATCTTACTGCTTCTATTTGAACTGTCTATTGCTGGGAGCAGTAATACCTAGTGACTGGAACAAATTCTGGTCTTCTAGCAATGCTAATGACACTCAAGAACTATTTTCTTGCCTTAGTTTGACTACCTGTACATTGTTAAATTAGGACTTTCAAATCTCTTAGTAGCAGAGAATTATGAAGCTTAATGAATCAGTTTAGATATCTTATTTTAAGAGAAAAGCTGCTAAAATGGGAAGAGTAATTCACACATTTGTGGATTATCCATGTGAAAATGAATATTATGTTTTCTGCTTCTCAAGCATAACGAAGAAACTGTGATAACTTTTAACTAGTCAATTTTCTTGTTCTTCAGTTCTTGCAGTCTTTGTGTCTTTCTTGCTGAACTCAGTTTTGAGACAGTGTTGGAGAGACCTCAAATCTTGGCCAATAGCACTTAGCAAGTGTAATTTATGAAGCTGCAGTGAGCCCAAGTTCAGACAAAGCTAACAGGCATTCTGCCAAAGTATGGGCTTCCCCAGGGGTGTAAAGATTAATATACAGGACATCAGCATTCCATAATTCACTCTTAGTACATCCTATACAGCTCTAGAGCATTGCCCAAGTCAGCAAAAACACACTGAACAGGAAAGACTCTAAACGGAATTGAGTCATGGATTTTGCTGTGACTTTTAATGTGTTGCAGGTCCTTACTGGACTCATATTCTCTTTACTTGGAAGTCAAGAGAAGGACTGAAAGTCTACGTCAACGGAACTCTAAACACGACTGATCCAGATGGGAAAGTTTTCTATGACTATGGAGACCCCAGTGCAAATCTTCTGACTGGGACAGAGGGGGATCAGACCAAACGTTATGTGAATGGAGCATTTGATGAGTTCATCATATGGGAAAGGGCTCTCACCCCCCATGAAATTGAGCAGTACTTCACAGCTGCTATTGGTGAGTAGATGCACTGTTGTCACAATGCATCTTCTGTAAAGATGCTGACTTAAAAATACTTAGTGTGAGGGATTTGAGTTGATTTTGCATCTCTCAACCACTCAACATAATTTTCAGAGGCAGAAGAAGTCAGGTAAAAACTGCCACTGAAACACTCAGCTGTCTTTGGATGTGCAGTCTCCATCTTCAGTTCTAGCTCCTTACCTGAAGTGATAAAGACTCATTAAATCATGTGTGTTTGTGAACTTAGGAGAAAGAGAACAGCTGAAATGGAATTGAAATGGCAAAGAATCAGGATTAGAACAAAGACTTAGAAGATTGCCCAGTAAACCCTGTCAGTGCTTCTATGGATCTTTATAATAAACTTTTCACTACAAGAAAGGCTGTTCCTATTAAGTGTGAGTAGCAATTAGAAAACATCCATTTTGGGAATAAAGCTATGGGGCATCTGGAACATTTGGCTTTGCTGGCAGTTTCCCTTCTTTCATTTATTCTTACTAGGCTGCTGAGAGCTAAAGCAGTTCCACCCATAACTCTTGTGCTTTTAAACCTTTGGGAATCATTTTCACAATGGAAACTCTTTGTAGAACACAGAACTTCTGAGGCATGCCTGGAAATGAGAATGTCTGTGTTTGTGACTTCCAGGTTTGGTTACACCAATCAAATATATACAAAATATATTTCACAAAAAATCAAGTATAAACTAGTTTATGCAGAAAAGAAGTCACTGAAAAAAAGAAACCCCTCCATCTGGTATGTAATGAAGTAATCTATTTGATTTTGCCACTCAAAGAGTAGGAATTTCACTTAAGTTTTTTCCTATTAAAACCTTTTTATTTAAAAAAATGATTCCTATTCAAGTCTTCAGAAATTCTGATTGGGAGAGTATTCACTTGGTAGTAATTTGATACAGGAAATAGCTTTAAAAATCTTAAAAAGAAAAGTTTATAATGTTCTGGTCATGTTGGAAAAAATGCTTTTGTATTTGGCTGCTGTATCTTTCACAACAATTACACCACCCAACTCAAAGCCACCATAAATCACACTCTTTGATTTACTGTAACTCAAGAAGAATGTTATGCTGCTCAACTCAAGAACAGCAGATTTTCACATTGACCTGATTCATCTATATGTGTGCCCTGTTTCACTGTCAGACAAGTATGGCTTGTGTAAATACAAAGAGAATTTTTTGTTAACCCCTCTAATTCTTGTGAGCTCACAGCAACCACCCCCTGATCCCTCCACCCTCCCATCTTCACTCCAGCCAGTCATCAAGGCATCCTGGAAGGCTCTTTCCATGAATTCAAATCCTGATCAGGACTTAAGTTTTCACTTCATTCCTCTATATTTTGGTCTGGAAAGAGTCTTACTGAGTCTCAGAATATCTGGTTGCTGGTTATTAATGTTTGTAGCTCCCTTTTGAAGCCCTGCAGAACTCGTTTGGTCCTCTGATCCCACTAGAGTCTAAATATTTAAGGAGTTGTGCAGGATTTTGCCTGCATCCTACCTTTTTTCAATCCCTGCTGATTTTTTATGAGGCTGTGTAGTAAACTCCTTGATTTATGCATTGAGATGTTCATGCTGAGCTCGTGTGAGTTTACTGCAATTTGCATGACGTTAGTTGTTGTGTAGTTGGTTGGGTTTTTTTCCTTCTACTTCAGATTTTCAGGGTGATTTGGAACTATCATTTTGCTGTGAAAAATAACTTTGTAGCCTCTTAATTGAAAGTGAAGCTTGAGGTGTATTTGCTAGGGGCTTAAGAATAAAAACATAAAGGGATGTCAAGTATTTTATTTTTTTTTGTAAGTCTGAAGAATTCAAGCCAATATTATTTTACCATACTCAGGTGATTAGGAGCACTTGAGAAATGTGGAATATTAAATATTTTGCTTTTTCCTTCAAAGGAATGGACTGATCAGATTTTATAAATTTTCCAATTTAATGTATGAAATTAGAACATTCTTAGAGGAAGAAATGGATATTACAATAGTAATCAACATAGTAAAGTTCTTCTTGTTATGTGTTTATTGACTTTGGAGGACTTATAACAGATTAAAGCTGGGGTAATGTGGTTTGACCTAAGCAACTTAATAGGACAGCCTGTTTTTTAATTGAGTAAATCATCATGTTCCTTTTGGATCCATGAGAGAAATGTGTCCTGTATATGCAGCTACTCTTTGATTGCACTGAAGCACCACACTCCTGGCAAATATAAATTCTTGGTACAATGCAGATGAGAAGAAAATTCCATTTCTCTATCACAAATGGCTAATAAATCCTTTTGCCCAGAAAGGAATCAATACTTTTAAAATGGAGCAACTGGAAGCTATCCAAAATCAAGTTTATTCTTTCTGTCTTGACAAATCGTTTATGACATGCTCATATGGTAATTTTCCATGGATATAGTGCTAGTGGGGGACATTTATTAGCAAAGTCTGTCTGATTAATAGCACCCTTGCTGTTGCTTGATACCAACTTACAAACACCTAATAGAGGCTCAAACCACTAATGAAGATTGTGTTTGACTCCCTGGCCCCTGTTATTTGTTTTTTGCAAAGCAGACAGGACCCAAAAGCTTGAGCAGAGCACCATTTCCACCAATGCTCTCTCAGCTGAGGGTGCCTTAGTTTTGCTGCAAGTAATGGAAGTATTTCCATTGGCTTGGGATATTCCTTACAGATTTTCTAATGTGGAAAAGTCTTTCTGAACTTGCCTTCATGGATGTGATTTTATTTGGCACTCCAGCAACTGACACTCAAGATATAAGTAAACATTAGCATTTGGAGATCATAGCTGAGACTTGAATCTCATTTTTTCCAGTGTCTCTATGTTCCCAGTCCCAGGTTATCACATATACAGAAATAAAACAAGATCACATATGAGATTGTCAGAAGTGCCTATAGATTATTATTTATTTCCAATAAGATATAGTATATTTTTTTAAAAGTTTCCCTAAATATTTTGTAGAAATATTGAGGGAAGAGCTATGAGGAGAGGCTGAGGGAGCTGGGGGTGTTCAGCCTGGAGAAGAGGAGGCTCAGGGGAGACCTTATCACCCTCTGCAACTCCCTGACAGGAGGTTGGAGTCAGGTGGGGGTTGGTCTCTTCTCCCAGGCAACCAGCAGCAGGACAAGAGGGCACAGACTCAAGCTCTGCCAGGGGAGGGTTAGGTTGGAGATTAGGAAGAGATTTTTTTACAGAGAGAGTGCTCAGGCATTGGAATGTGCTGCCCAGGGAGGTGGTGGATTCACCATCCCTGGAGGTTTTCAAGCTGAGACTGGATGTGGCACTTAGTGCCATGGTCTGGTAACCACTGTAGGGTTGCACTTGATGATCTTGGAGGTCTTTTCCAACCCTGTTAATTCCATGATAAATGTTTTAACTTCTTGTCCTTTTTTCATTGAGCTATAACACCTGAAATTTCCTGTTTGCAAACAAATATTTAAGCATTTAAGACTTAGACTATTGCAATACTTATTTGTATAAAGATGATGAAATCAAATTGGTGAGAGAAACAGTGTTTTAAACAAGCCTGTGTACCTACAGCACTTCAAGCAAATCATATCCACAGAACAGCAAATCTGTGGCTTTGTTAGAACTGATTCAGCCAGCAGTGAGAATAGTTATATAAATGTGTATCTGATATAAATGTCAGATTTTATCATTCTCCTTTGTGTTTGTGTTTCCCCAGGTGTGCAAGTTTTGCTTTCTTCAACACTTCCATGGTCTCTGATGACAACCACCACAAAACCTATGGTAGGACAATTCTCATAACTCATTTCTCTAGTGTCAGAATGTGGATATATTACATGATTACAGACCCTTCTTGCTTCATAATTTTCATTAATAGGACTTATTTTAGGACCCCAATTATAAACCCTTTCAGATATGCTTTGGGAGAATTTTTAGCCATTATTTGAAGATGGGAGCACTTCAGAACTCCTAATGTATGACAGATAAAGGAAATTTGTTGTTGGATAAGCATATTTTCTATATTAAAACCAGGAAAAAAGTAAAAACTTCTGAAGTCTTACAATTAACTTTGAGGATGGAACACATTAAGAACCGTTTTGCTAATTTTTCCCTTTGTTTCCTTTAAAATGAGAAAAAAATTTCCATCACAATAACTTAAATTAGTTTTCAACTGCTTAGTAAAAGTGTAATGGAAAAGATTAAAATAAAATTAATTTTTCATATGGAGAGCACATGCAATTAGCTGCAATCCACCTCTGTGCAATTAGCTGTTGCAGGATATTGTCACGTTCTTGCTCTCTACAGTGTCAAAGTTCTATTAAATTCCTTCTTGTTTACAGATAATTTCAGGAAACCATGGTAGATATGATCTGAAAAAAAATAATCTTTGAATATTCTGTTTATTCTTTCTATCATCTCTCTATCTGTTTATCTGTCTACCTTTCCATCCATGTGCTTTCCTTTTTCCTTTGGCTTCTGTAGCCTCCTGAGTGTAAACCAAGCAGTTTGCTATGCCTCAAATTCCCTTTTGGGACTAGCCCAATAAATCCTGACCAACACATGGAATAATTTGTGACCAATTGTGTCTCTGCTGTAGCTCTCTACAAATGCCTATCATCCCATCATCACTAACCTGACCGAGGAGAGAGGGAACTTTCGCTCCCCTGACACTATGCTGAGCTACCTGGAGAACATGTCCTTCAGCTTGCCCAACAAATCCTTGTCAGAAAATACTGCCCTAAGCCTCACAGAGGTAAGAGTGCAAACACTGAAATTGCTCCTGGATGTGGAATATCAAATGCAGAATATACAAATGAAAAAAAAAAAAAAAAAAGCCTGAGCTACTTTAGGGAATAGTAGAACATGAGCTTCAATGAGAGGAAATGGTTTAGAGATCTTATTAGTTCTTGGAGATGCTATTTTTTTAGACCCCTGCATGGCCCAGCTGATGCAAAATGCAGGAGTTTGATAGTCTGTCAGGTGCAGGACATAAAGACACTTATCAGAGCAGTGAAGCAACAGAATGAGACATTCAAGAGTTGGTAGCAGCTCCCTGGTGCAGGGAGAACTGTGCTTGGGGCTGTATCCATCTGGCCCCAGGTACCTGCCCAGGTGCAACTTGTTCTCTTTGAGAGTCACACCTGTACCAGAAGCTTAAAACCTTATTAACTAGTGCCTGGTCTTCTGTTGGCATTCATGGCTCCTGTGGTAAGCACAGGATGAGTTGTACTTCTCCTTTGTGAAGTCACACTCTGCCCACTCTGCACTGGAGGTGAGAAGCTGAGCTCGATTCCTATGTGGGTATATGATGAACCTCCCCTGAAATGGCTTCAAGTCATTTATTTTATTTAAGCTAATCCACAGAGGGAGGAAAAAAAAAAGAAGGCGTTTTCTACAGCCTGAGCTGAGAACATGGGGTCATGTTCTGCTAACATAAAGCTAGTGTTCTGTAAAATGATGGGCATCTAATTCCCTGATTTCAGCAGGCTAGAAAGCTATTATTACAGTAATCAGCTCTGGCCTGGCTAGTGATTGTTCCTTTAAGCCTGTGGGTAATACCAGGGTGACAAGGATGCTTTACTCAGACAAACAATTTAAATAAATGCTTCTGAAAACGACATGGACAGCAATTGATAGTTTGTGTTAAAAGCTTAGCATTTGCAAAGTGTAAAGCTTGGATTTCACGGATCACAGTTTAATATGTAGCAAAACCCCTTCTAAAAAAGCTCTAATACATCGTTTCCTTTGTTTTACTGAAAAATTTGTGTGGGCTCTAAATTGAAAATAGAAGATTGTCCTGCCAGATTCCTTACCTGTTTCCCACATCATTCCAGTTGCCATTTGGTTGCTCATTCACGCTATCTGATGGTGCTTTGTGTGCCATGAAAGTGATTTGCAGACAGAAATGTGGACCATGATTATCTTTAGCGAAGCTATTTTGGGAATTAAACACAAGAGAGTCCTGATCATACATAGCCACTCTGTCATTTGTTTGATTGATGGTTGAACTTTCTATTGTCTGCAGCTAATTCCCTGACAGACAGGCACTGAGCATGCATGTGATTTTCTGCAAAGTTATCTCTGTCCTGATTGCTGTGTGCCTCACAGCACAAGGAAATTTGATTTAAGTGATAGGCAATAACACAATAATGCTTTGCCTCTGACAAACCTCACTTGGATTTAGTTGTGTCATGTCTTCCACATTTCACAGTGGAGCTTCCTTATATTCAGTGATTCTTTAAAGGCATTTTAATAGATACCTTTAAACAGGAGATGTGGGTTTTTTTCTTTTAATTTTCAGTGCAATTTTCTGTGCTCCTTTTCTTCCTCTTCTTTGTCTTTATCAGCAAAACTCCTTAGGACAAGGGACCACATTGTGCTGAGCACTTGAACAGTGCCTACCATGACAGATCTTGACCTCAACAACAACCCTTAAGTGCAAAAGTTAAGCAGCTAATAAATTGTACATGGGGCCCAGAAATCTAGTGCTGTTGAAATCTGTAGTCATCTGAGACTAGAAGAGGAATTGATGTCATATGAGTTTAGATCAAATGGGAGAACAAGCTCACTTTAGTCTTGGTTCAGTCTGCTCCTCTGTAGTTAACGATTGCACTTTGGGAGTTACATGGTGGTGTTACTTTTAATAAATAAACTATCAGTTTAAAATGTCACCATGCAGAACACGGTGAGTACTTGCTGGTAGAGAGGAATCTGTTACTTGAATCAAAGTGGGTTTGTCATCTTAACACACATCTAAGAACATCCTAGCTGAGATCTGCCTTGGGTCCTTGCCAGAAGATGTAGCTGATTCATAAATAAATAATGTATTTGTATTTATCTTTTAGGCCTTTTTAAAAGCAATTGAAGACTTTATGTTACTGCCCAACTTGATTGATGGACCAGAGGTAAGAGAAATGGGCTTAAATTTTGGTTCCATAAATTCACATGGATGATAATGGAACTGGTGGTCTCTATTATTCAGCTTGTTAGGACTTTTTAGCACTATAACTTACTTATTTTCTCATCTGTCACTTTCATATTTGCCTAAAGATCCATAGACAAAACAATTATGTCATTTTCTTTTATAATATGTTTTTGAGGGTTAAAATGATGGAACTTTATCTGCTGCTATTTCCACATATTTCAGGATGAATGAAACAAAACTCAATTTTTAAAATAACAGACTTTGCACTAAAGTTCCTCCTTTTTCAGCACTGAACTTTAATATGTATTTTTAAAATAACAGGCATTGCACTGAAGTTACTCCTTTTTCAGCACTGAACTTTAATATTTAAGGGTTTAGATGTTTATATTTCTTTGGTAGATTGATTTTTTCAATGCACATGAAATATGTGTTTATGTTTGTATTTCTTTGGTAGATTGATTTTTTTCAATGCACATGAAATATGTGTTAGTGTTTACCTGTTTAGGGATCTGAAGTTTTGAGAAAGAATCAACATAATATAGGGAAAAGTGATTTGTATCAATGTTCTTTCTCTTCTAGTCTTACTATGAGTGTGCAGAGAACTGAGAACTTTCAGAGATTTGTGTTTGAAGCTTAGGAAAGCAGAGATTTCAGAACAGGAGCTTTTAAACTGAGAGGCTAAAGCAGCAAATCCAGGTCCCATTGAAGCCTAAAATGCTTTTAAGACAAAAAAAGATGTCTAATTGATTTAAGTTCTTAGCCTAAAATCCTTGATCATCTCTGATGTAAATAGATTTCAGATAAAATTCAGAAATGAGATTTCTTATTCCATTGAAACATGCATTAACTCTGAGATTTTATGGATCAAGTTTCAACCTGGAGGGTTAAAGTAGCTTTATACTGAGGAGAATTTTAATAAAGATGAAGGAAAGGTCAAAATGTAGTGGTTCAGCTTAGTTCCAATAAAGATCTGATACTAGTCTTTATAATTTGTCAAAAAAAGTCTCTCAGTTCTTGGCCTCATTCTACTGAATCCTGAGTCTAATTGACTGTCAAATGCTGTTTGGAGCAACAGCCATTTGGAGATGTTCAATAAAACATAATATTTTGTGAAGTTAGGCTCTGGGTGGCATCAATTTGTGTTACATTTTAGCCACTAGATGCAAAGAATTGTAGAGAAAGTCAAAGTTGTCTTTGGGCTGTTGAGTCCCAGAGGAATTTAAAATGACACCCTGATTTTTGTGCTGTGAATGGCAGTTTCTTTGTTGCAGCACCTTCTCTTTCTTCCCTCAGACTCCTCAGATATTTGGCAGTTTAATACAAACCATTGACAGTGTGATGACTCATATGACACAGAATCTGGATGAAAACTCATTGCCTCTCACTATTGAGGGCACATCACCTGTGGCAGGTAGGATTTAGTAGAAATATTCTCTCTGGACTATCTGGATGTCCTAAATGCTTCTGTGCTTGCAGCTCCTTCTTTGCCAATATGAAGGAGGAAATCAAACCACCTAATTTTCCCTTTTGAATGCAAACCAGAGTTTCAGTTGTAGAAAGATGACTGTGCAGTTAGTCCAGAGCTAATTGGCTTTGACTGTGCCTGAACTTCCTTGAGGTTATTTGGGGAGGAATTCAGAATATGAATTTTATGTGGGGAATCTAGTAATACTATGCTAATAGAGTTAAAGGGCCTAGAGCTCTTATGCAGCACTTCCAAGTTGCAGATGTCTGGATGCTACAAACCTGAATTTTTTTTTTGCAAGGTTTTTGCAAGAGACTGCAAATAATAGGAATAGTTTTGACCTTTTTAGGAGAATTTCATTTTACTGCTGTTTAGCATCCTAGAACCATAA
The DNA here is from genome assembly GCF_000695815.1 of Acanthisitta chloris. NCBI lineage: Eukaryota > Metazoa > Chordata > Aves > Passeriformes > Acanthisittidae > Acanthisitta > Acanthisitta chloris. Next base: position 43,366 of record NW_008682094.1, read on the forward strand.
TTTCATCTGCATCTTTGGATGCTTCAGGTATCAAAGGTAATTTGTCTGTCCTGGTATTCTACTGTGCCTTGTCGAGACCTGTGTGAAGGGTGAATAACCTGAGTAGTTACCAGTGCCATTAATCACTGCATGGACTCTCTTGAACACTGGGATTCTCAAATGGAGGTCTGAAATAATGCCTTCAAATGTCAGTGGAAGAGGGTTATTAATCTGTTTAACTTGTCCTGGTAAGCTCAGTGTTGGAGCCTGAGTGAAGTGATCCATGGGATATTAACAGTGCATGTACTACCTTCTCTGTCATAAAGGAATCAGCTATAAAAGGCAATTTTGTACTTGGGGAATTTACTATATTTTCTCCAAACAGCTGAGGGCTTTAAATTCAAGGCTTGCAATAGCTATTAGGGAAGTCTAGTTAAACAGTCAAGTAGGTTGTAGAGGCTATTGATTTTCTGATATTTTTGTTTGGGTTATCACACAGATTACACTATGGTCAAAATGCATCCTCAGACTCTGAATTTGTCCCACTATCGATTTCCATCTCAAGGGCAGAGTTATATTTCCATTCCCAGTGAAGCTTTTCATGAAAAAGGTAAGGGAAATATTAAAGGGAGGAGTGGAGTTGTATACACAAGGATTCCAAAAATGATTTTGCTTGAAAACAGGTTTTGCTTTGCTTTATTATTCCAAGGAGCTGATCTGATCCCTGTTGATTGTCCTGGCTCTAAGGAAACAGCAGTTGTCTTGTCATACTAATGAATAATTAACATGATAGAGTTTTGGTATTACTTGAGTTAGTGTTGAATAATAGAGCTGGGCCACAGAGACTGTGAAGCCATTTAATTCTGACATATTTTTACATCAGAGAAGTCATAATTTCACACATTTTTTTCACATCATCTGGTTATTTTAAGAAATTACAGGATGTCAGATTAGATATTACTTTATCCCTTCATTAAACCATAAAATGACAAGTTTAAACAACAGCAGCTACAGAAACAGAATTAAGATACAGACAACAGTCACAGCAAAAACTCAGAAATCTGCAGCTTTGCTCAATAAAATAACAATATTTGCAGTTAATTATCTAGGTTTTACTCAGGGGTGGAAGGAACCTATTTACAAAAAGCATGTACTGCATCCTCAAATCTTTGAAAATCTGACTTATGTGACATAAATTCCACCCCAGAGCCCTTTGTGCTGTCACCTCTGTTGAAGGCAGGTCTGTCCCTTTTCAGAAAGTGCAAAGTTAGCTGAAAATAACCTGCAGTGAGAAATTCTCTGATAATTACTGAACTGTCTGCCTGATTTGTGATGACAGCTTTGTTTCTTTGCACTGGCAGGGGCTCTGGCTGGAGCCTGCAAGTGCTCCAAGCCTTGAATAACTATAATTGCAAACCAAGTTGTAATGCCAAAAATAGCATGTGAGAGGACTTTTTTCCTTTTCCACTTATAAAGTTTCTCACCATGCAGATTCTTTTTTCCTTCAGAACATTGTCATGCTTCGTATCCTGAAATGATCCAGCACATTAAATGTTTTATCCTTTTTCCAGCTTAAGCTCACTTGTGAGCAATTTCAGCCTTCAGGCCACACTTCTACACCATCCAGATGAGCTAACCTAAGAAATCTGTTATTTCACCTTGAAGAGTTGACACTATAAATACTTGGAACCCAGCAAAAGGGCTAGTAAAAGCCATCTGTGTGGCTCACTCATAGAAAACACACGTCTGTCCCTTCACTCAGATGCTGCAGAGCCCATAAAGACTTGGAATGTGGGCAGCAAAGAGAAAACCAGTGTCAGAACTGGTTGCTCTGTCTGAGTTTCATAAACTGCCAGTTGGTGTAGGTGGTTGTGAAATGGCCTTGAGATTACTGCAGCTCCCATTGAGACAGACTCTGGTGTGCCCTCTGATCCTTTCTGCTGCTGTGTGTGGGATTTATAATTGACAACTGACTCCTTTAGCAACTTCTTTTGGAAGTATGGTTGTCCAGGGCAGGCATCCTTCTGTTTTACTTCTGATATCTGTCTCCTGTGCTGTACAACACAGTCATACATTTTCACTTACTTAAAAGAACAACCAGAAATCTGCTAAAGCAAGGAAAGTCTCAAGGTTCTTAATTAACACAGTTTTTCAGACTTAGGAAAGAAGTGTCTCTTGCTTGAAACTGTTGCTCTGAGGAATAATCCCTGTTCTCTTTTCACAGCTTGGATTACCATTGTTGGCCTTCTTTACCATAACATGCATTATTTCTTTCACAATATCAACCCTATGGATACCAAGTAAGTATCTCAGACCTTTCATGCTGTAACAGCTTGTTTATTACCTTAGTGATATACCTTTATAACAGTCATGTCATTATCAGTTTAAATAAATTACAAGCCCTAATCCTGATTCTGCAATATTGAGGACATGTAGTCATTAACTAGAGAGAGATTAAAGCTTACATTAGATGTTTTATTTCATGTTGCAATAAAATAGATTCCCATAGCGACATGTTTGTCTTTCTTTTCTTCTCCTTCCATTCATCAGATCTGGTACTAGAATTGCATAATTTTAATCTGTCTCATAAAAGGAAATTACATCTTTTCTCTTGACACATATAGAGATAAAGCTTGTACTTAAATGAATCAAGCAAGAAAATATAACATCCCTCTCTAGATAAAATCTGAATCCTAATCCTAGAAACCTTTGAGGTAATTTTATAACAGGAGACCAAGCAATGCTTGAAAGACCTTTTCTTTTAGATACTGCATCAGTGAAATCATTAGTAGATAAGATAAGTAAAGGCAGAGCTGTATACCTCTCTGCAATACAGGTCCCCAGGGGATTTTGAAAGGCCATCCATGTAAATCATTACACTTTCCTTCTAAGCAAGTAGGACTTTGTGTTTGCATTTGGTTTCCACTGGGGTACATCGATTATTTTACACTTTCAGTCTTTTCCAACCTGTGCCTTTTCACTGGGTTATTACTGACAGCAGAAGGAAAGATGCAACATCTCTGCTCCCATGAAGGTCAGGGATTGCCTTCCTCTCCTTCCCTACAGTTACATAGAAGGTCATGGGAATTCATTTGTGAACTCAGGGTGAAGAATCCTGGCTTGATTGATCCAGATTGGATTACAATTCAGGCTGATCACACTGGGATAATCACACAGCTATTACTCAAGATCATTTCTCAATCAATAGCAAGCTGTGCTCTTGTTTGCTCTCTCAAATAAAGGACACTTAGCAGTAGCTGTAAGGGAACCAAGTCATTAGTCTGCAATATTTACTACTGACATGGTGAAATAAAGGCAATAATTTATGACACCTTATGTTTTTCAAACAGGAGGATCAGTGCAATTTATTAAGTTAATAAGACATAGTCTCAATTTTTCAAAGGGAGAAAGGGAATGAATATGATCCTGACTTAGGTCAGAGTTTAGCAAGCAAAATATGATTAAAGATGTTGTATGTCATATTCTAATGCATTGTCATAGATCCTGCAGCTCTGGCATAGCAAAGTAAAACAGTTATGCCATATTTGTGTAGATTCTCTGAAATCTGTGGGATAGCACAACCTGGAGACCCATTGCAGTTCCACTGAGTTGTATGTGTTTTTTAGCACTCATTTTCAGAAGGAAGGATCTGGCCTTGCTGCAGTGCTAAAGAGAAACACAGACATGAGAGCAGAAATGTTTCCTAAATCTCTATTATTAATCCAAACTGCTTGAACTGTTTGCAGTATGTGATGCAGGGCAGAATCATGTCTATAAAATTGCAGATGTAGGTCTGTCCAAAACAGCATCTAAAAAGGTAACAACACAAGGAATGCTAACTTAGCAATTTTTTCTCTGTGGAATCCAACCCCAGGTATTCAAAAAATGCTTTAAAAATAAGTATGCACTTCTCTGCTGCTTATTTTTCTTTTCTTGGGCTCTACTATTATAACTTTTTTGCTTACTTTTCAGTAGAATAGCAACTTTTTCTCAGAGCACTTTGTTTCAAAGACTTTCTTTTATGTTCCTTCTAGCACTGGGCTACTCGAACACCTGTAATTTAAAGCTTGTCCATTTGTTTCTTAACAGCAATATTTTTTTCTTTTGTGGTGGAAAAACTAAAACCAAAACTCTTGAAGCTTTTGTCCTGTACAGACAGATGACTTCTATTTTCAGATGACATAAATAACAGTTTCTAAGGGGAGTTAACTTCTGACTTTCTACAAAAAAAAAAAATTTGAATCAAAAAAATGTTTTGAGCCCAGTTCTGCTTCCACTCAGACACTGTTTGTGGAGATCTGTAGTAATCCCAGCAAAGGTAATTTGCCATCTGACATCAGGGTCATGGTGGAGAAGGCTTGTGCATGTCCAGAAACACTGTTTGTGGCTTGTTAGGAAGATATTTCATGCTTCAAAATTCACTAAGATCTCTAAAGCTCAAACATCAGATGAAGGGTTTGAAATAAAGGTCTATCCTCTTAATCCATGTTGGAGAAATCTCAAAATGTTGGATAATGGTTTTAACATTGAGTCCTTCTCTAAATTTAGCTTTTCACATCAGAGCAGCAAATTCTGCTCTCAGATGAACAAATTGCAGGCACATGCTGGTTATTGGGAGCAGAAGTAATCTTTGATACTGATGGGGTTATTTCAAAGATCAGGACTTGTGTTTGGGGTCATCCTAAATGAGTTCTGTTCTTTTTGACCTTGCCAAGGAACTGAGTGAAGTTATTTGAAGGTCTGACATGACTTTTTCTGTTGTTCCCTGAAAGTAAAATAAGAAACCCTGGCAAACAAGGGGTGGGTGTAAATCAGGTGGGTTTTAACATGCTTTGCAAACTGTCTCTGTCCAGGGGTGGGCTAAGTTTGGAAGCCCATGTTGGTGGTTAATTCATATTTCTCATAGTAAATGCCATTCATTCCCATGCTAAAGAGGTAGAGATGACAAAGATCATTTCACTCTTGCACAGTTTGTTACTGAGAGTGTAAAAAATTTTACCCTGCAGCCAAATGGATCTCAGTTACTCCTAAATGTGTGAAAATGCCAAAGTCATAAGTTTTAGCTGAAAGCAGAAATAAAAGGGTCTTATGTACTGTAAAATTATTTCAGACTAGAAAAAAATGTATTGCTTGGACTAATCAAGTATTTAGTCAAGTTCAGCTGTTTGTATTGTGACCTGACTTGCTCTGTAACAAACCTAACTGGACATAATCAATTTTTCAAAGGAAAGCTATAAATTTCTTTTAATATATTCCTATATATATATGTTTCTATGCACTATATCAGTGTGTCTTACACACTAATATGTGTGTTTAATCAGACAGCCTGAAAATTCCCTGCAAGTTTCCTCCCTATTTTGGTTGCTTTGTTTAGGTTATTTTTAGATCCCTTAGGATTCTAATTCTCCAAAGCACTTTCAGCAAGGCTTGTAAATCTTTGCAAAAGAGGAGCAGAGTGAAGGAGCATTTATTTATCAAGTCTCCAGGTGCCCAAAGGTGTTCCCTATATTTTCTAGCTATGCCTTCTAGTCCTGTAGGATCTTTTGGGGGCAGATCTTGCTCCCCTCTAGAAATTAATTGACTTGAATGGAAAAAGGAGGTCCTGTGTTTCTGGTGTTGTGGGTGTTGTAGATGAACTAAAAAAATGGGATTTTTTTCCTTAATATGTTTGTTTCTTTCCAAGGATTGCTGAAGCTGCTGCCTACAAAGGTTGTATGATCTCAGCAAGCAGTTATCTTATCTCTATCAAAGTGGAACCTCTACCCAAGCTGTCCCACAATCTGTCAGGATCTCCTCTCATTACCATCCAGCTCACCCACAAGTTGGTAAGTGAAATGGAAACAACCAGTTTTGTCTACAGTCAGGACTGTTGAAACCTTCACTGCCTCTGATGACTTCTTTGTATTTCTCTTGTAATTTTTGTGGGTGTTTTTAGTAGCAGTTCTGATGGTATTTGTGGCTACAATATTATGTTTTTCCAATCACTGCCCTTCAATGACTTGTTTCTGTCACTGGAAAAAGTTGATTAGTGAACATGTTGAAAAGGAAGGTGAAATGACAAGTACAGCTTTGGCCTTTCTGTGTCTGTTGTTCTATGGGTGTGTTTGTGCATTCTGCAGCAGAGTGGAATGAATTGCTGCTTTCTCATTAGAGCTGTCAAGAACAAGAATTCACTTCTGATTTTTGTGCTTGGTCTTAATCCACACGGAGATAACTGAGGGTTTGGAACATTCCAGGGAAGAAACTCCTCCAAGGGCAGGTACAAGTATGCTGGGCAGAGCATCTCTGGGCTAGGAATGGAGCAGGTTCAAATCCCTGTTCTAGTCTGAACTGCCCTTTCCAGAGAGCCAAAGGTCTGAAAAATGAGAGCTAAGAAATATGACAGTCTGAGAAAACTTGGAGAAAAGTTTGAATAAAACTGATCCATTTTGGTAAAGCATTTCAATTTCACCAAATTAACAAGTTCCAGCAAGAAACTGGAAAAAATAGCTGGTTTTGGTTGCTTTTGGAGGAAGAGGTGTCTCTGTCTTGTCAGTGGCATGGAGAAGAGCTGAGTTCCAACTCAGGTGCTGGCAAGAGGGATACAGAACCTATGACCCACTTAGAGCACAGAATGGGAATGGAAATGAAAGACTGAGGTTCTTAAATATTTCCTAGGAAACATTTCTTAGATGTTCTTCTGAGAATTTTATCATATTTTTCTTTCAGTGGCTATTTTCAAGCTACTTTATCTTCTTCCTGTTGGGCCTCTCATAAAGATAAAGCTACAGAAAACATAGAAGTGAAGTGTTGTTGTTTTGCTGACAGTTTTTCAAACTAAGGACTCCTAAATGTCCTTATTGGCCTCTTGGAGGCAGGCAGTGGTGGAGTGAAGGCTGTATTTTGTGTAGATGATTTACAAAATGTGCTTTGCTCTATTTATCCAGCTTTTCCTCATGCTGTAGTATGATGATTTGGTTGTGGGGAAGATGCAGAGTGAAAAGTTGAGTAGAATGTTGCAGCTCTGCTGAGGTGGGAAATACACTGAATCTGATAGGAAGAGGTTTTTGCCTCTGACACCTATGGCTTTCAGAATATAGTTTATCTTCTGGCTTTTAATTAATGGCTAAGTTTAATATCAAGGAATGGATGAATAGATTATTCCAGTTACAGTGGCCAAATCTGTTCTCTTTTACATTGCTGTGTCTTCAATGAATTTCATGGAATAATTCTCAACAACACAAACTTAGGAATTTACTTGTGAATTTACTTATAAATTACTGAAGAAAATTTACAGAAGTAAATTGAAATGGATTTACTGAAGCAGATTGGGAAATGACTACATATTCCTGGAAGGTTTTGTAGGATAGCAGCACAGGTCCTTTCTGTCATCCTACATATTATTTTACCCTGAAGTGGCTTCATTTGGTTGAGTATGACCCCTCTTAAAATAAAAGTAGGATGTAAAATGCAAAAGAAATTCTGGCTGCAAAATCACTGTGCTTAAGTATAGGCTTTAAAGAGTAATAGGCAAGCTATTTATCTAAGTTTATGATTGAATAGTATGATTAAACTGAAAGCATAAAATCTGGCCCAGAAACCTCTTTTATCCATTAAATATTGTAGGAATGGGAGAAACATTTGAATTAGATACCATCTCATTCTTATAGTTGTTTGCTTCCCATAATGTTCTCAGTTTAAGTGTAATAAGAAAAACTAAAAAATACCGAGTCCAAACAAATCATTTTTCTTTTTTAAAGGTTTGAGTCTGACTTTTAAAATCTTTTTCTTCTAATATGTATAGGAAAATGCCAATCATTGAAACAGAAAACAAAAGGGAGTCAAATAAACCACATCTATTTTAGCAGATAGTTATAAAGGGAATGTCTGTGAACTGAGTATCACCTCCAGAAACAAAACTTCACAGAACATTTATCATTCCACAGCTCAACTCACAGTTGGTTAAATCTCCTCCTAGGCAAAGATTCTCTGGGTTTCTCTGAACCTGTCTGCATTTCTTACATAGCTCTTAGGAGCTTGTGAGATGCTTAAATTTCTCTCTTTTTTTGAAACATGGGATGGTCCAAACTGAGGCTAATATCTAATGAGTTAGTTTGGAATGCAGGGAATATTTATAAATGACATGTCAATGATTCCTTTTCTGGAGAGCATCATAGGGCAGAGGGCACAGGAGATGAAGGGTGACAACCTGGGGGATGAATTGGAGGCTAAACTGGGGCTGTGGAGCACAGGAGTGAAATGACCTCATAGAAAATATAACATATATATGTATAATATTTGGTGTTAATACCACAGGTGCAAGGACCAGGGAGACTAGACTGGGGACTCACCTCCATCAGAGAGGGTGAAAGAAAAAACCATCAGTAATTACAGCCATTAGGCCTTGATCTTCAGGCTCACAGCTAATTTCTCATGGGACCAGTACTGCTGATTGATATTCTAGCAACAGAGCAGGCAGAAAATTTTCTGGTCAAGCTTCCATTAGTTTTCTAACTTAAAACAGAATTTCTTGTGATTCAGGACAAATAGGTCATCCCATTTTTTTTCACATGATTAAAATATTATTTGTTTAAATTCTTCTTTTGAAAAAAAGACTCTCTGTGGATAGGATAGATGTGTATGTTTCACTACTCAGAGTGTTTTAATCATCACTATTTTAACAGTTTTTGTTACAAAGTCCCAAACCCTATTTTTTTTCTGGTTACTCTTTCTTTTACCTTGTGAGCATATTAACAGCTTTAGAAATATTGTTGTGCAAGAAGTCTTCATCAAGGATTTTAAACTGACTTGTTTGCATAAGAATACAAAGTGATTACATGTTTTAGTCTTTTTGCCATTCTGAGGAAGGTTTTTCTGCTTGTCCTACCCACAGTGTCCACTTTTATAACACAATAACATAGCTGGGGGTGAAAAGCAATTCTCATTTTCCTCTTCTGTTGATATAAGATAGTCTTTTTTCTGATATTAGGGGATCATTCAGGGCCTTTTTGCTTGGGACTTCTTACATATTAAAGAATTACATTAATGGATTTAAAAAATGATGATGCTTTGCTCTTCACCAACTTGGATGAACTATTGTCTCCAGCAAAAAAGATCTCAGAAATCAACTAACACCTTCAGTGTGTGTGGGAGGATGTGAAGAGTGATGGTAGTTTGCAGCTGGAAGCAACTTAGTCTCGACCTGTGCAGATGTTTTGTAATGAGGCAACAGTACATTTTGTAAAATGATTGTCCTGAAAAAATAAATCTGGTTTTAGGATGAGGGGTTTTTTTTTTTCATAGCAAGAGCAACAAGAGAAAAACTAACATTTCACTTCTGTGATCCAAGAAATTACAGCACAGGGTAGAAATTTAGAAGAGATGAATGTCAAAGCTGAAATGCAACACAACACGCTCTGAAAAAAAAGTCAGAAGAGGCAACAGAGGGAAAAATGGTGTCAAACTGCACCAATATTTTGTACACCCCATGTGGTTATGTAGCATAGACCTTGACTTTTGACCATGCTGAAGTCACTTTTTGACACTCATGGAGACAAAGTATCTATAAATTCTGATTTCCTGACTGTCTTTCAGCTTATAGAAATAGCAGCTTGGTAGAAATCCAGGCATAACTGGTACAGAGAGGACAAAGAACTGATGAAGGTGATGAGATGAAAGTCATGCCCTGGATGATGCAGCAGAGCACAGAGCTCACAGCTCCATTGATCCCTTACTGTTGACTGGCACTACAGAGAAAATTGCCTTACATCTAGAAAAAAACTTTTTGTACACTAGTTTCAAGCACTACAAGTTTTCTCCAGGGCTTTATTTCCTCTTTGCTTTTTGCAGAAGGGAAACATGTGCAGCTGCAGTTTGGGAGAGTTATAAGCTCCTGGCTGTTACACCCTCTGTGAGAGGTCTCACATGAAGATTAGATGCAAATTGGGAATTCTTAATGCAGCTGGTTTTTCTCCCAAATATAATTTGGGGAAAAGCCACTTTAAAGATTTGTTTGATTCTGGGAAAAAGATGTGTTTTCCTATGATCCTACCAAGGTAGGACTAATTGAGCATTGTTCCATCTCAGCCCTTTGCTGCTTGTGGTTCATTTTAACAAACAGAGTGCTTGGGGAATTTGCCTGACCATGAAGTGTTAATCTTTCCTACTATATTATTGTACTGAATCATTCAAACAGCTGCTGCTCTTCTCACTTTTAGGAACTGCTTCTGCTCTTTTACACTCTGCAGTGAATGCTTCCCATCAGAACCCCACTGTGCTCTGCTTGCTCTGTGCTCCTCTCTGCAGCTTCAGCAATGAAGCTTTATCAGCTTTTCGGCTTAATCCCATCTCCTATTCTGTTACATGACTTTCTTAAATCTCCAGAACCAGGAGTCATAGGAGAGCATCAGCATTGATTGTAGTTAGTGCAGCCTGAATGTCTGGGAAGTGCCCCCTGGGGTACTCCTTGGGAGGTGGTAAAATGCAGAGAAAAGCTGGAGTTGCTCTTCTCTAAACTGTGCTCCATTTATAGGAAAGTGCTGCTAGTCCTTTTGCAGTTCAGGGAGATAGAGACAAGGTTAAGGAACCATTTTCACTGAGCTTTTAATGAGGTAATGGGATTTTTGCCTCTAAAAGGTACTTGAATGTTATCCTTCTTTCTTTTTCCTGGGCATGCAATATCCTGAGGTTTGTTTAACATGGTTACTGATAAGAAAATAAAATAAGGGAATAACCAATTCCCATTTGTACACAAATATTAGTGCTGTTATGAGAGAGACAAATCAATGTGGAGCCAATTTATTTTTATGGCAAGTTAAGTGTTGACTAATTTATATATCGATTCAGGAAAAACAGTGAGTCTTGCCCACACCTGCAGAACAAAGGTATCATTTTTCACTGGATGGACTTTGACAGAAGGAACTTGACTGAAACACAATTAAAATTGTGACTCTTGCAGAATGTGCCACAATGAAGCAAAAAGAAAAAAATATAATAAAGCTTGTAATTTAAAAATCAATACAAAGTTTGGCACTTTATTACACAAGTGAAATCCTTGGTGTAAGGAACACAGGAAATCCATTGAGTTCACAAGAGAAATGATCATAGCTGCAGCTAATTTTTTTGCTCCTGGGCAACCTTAAAACACCAGTAGTCATTAGGATGAAATACAGCACCTCTTACCAATACAGCAATAGTTTTGTATTGTTAATGTTATTAACAGGAACACCCCAAGACTTATTTTCTCATAGGAATCCATTCTAAAAGCCTAGAAATGTGTGGTAACAAAAGCTATAGATTTTCATTAAGCACATTGAGGATGGGCTGCTGGAAGAGTCAGGATTGCTTTGTAATAAGCTAAAATTCACAGAAGGTTTAATTTCCTTATCAGAACAGGCTTAAATCTTCGGAGGCACAATACTTTCCCTGGGTTATCACTCATCTGTCATGAGATAAATCCTCAATATTCCTTTGTAAATGAGCCCTTTGAGGTAGATATTGCAGCAAGAGTTGCATCATGAGGTGATTGAATGTGTTCTGGACACATGCAAGTACAGTTTGCTTTCAGTTTTAAGTTCAGCTGCTGAGTTTTTCTGGGTATGTGGGTATTTTTATATGCAAGCTTCCACTTAGTATCTATAAAATTACCTCCTCCCTAAAGAAAATAACCACTGGTGACTGGACCCAAGTGTTATCAATCTATAGCAAAAAGCATCTGCTTTTTCTCTTTCAAATCTCAGCTTGCAAGTGACAGTGCATCAGCAGTTAAAGTGAGTCAATACCAAGCAATAAACTTCAAAAATCTTGCTGACTTGTACACCCAGAAGTGCTTTCCCCAGTTATCCTATTTTACAGAACTGTGACATCTTCTGCTACCTCACTCTGCCTTTGATTGAACATTTGTCACAGGAGGAAAAGAGAAAATTACAGAGTTTTACATTTGCCATGATCAAATCTGGCCCAGTGATGTAGAGTTCTGTCCCAGACATGAGCACAATCCTTAAATTCAATTTAGCTCTCTTGTTTAAGTCCCTCAGCCGTGACTCCATCCTCAAAGCATCCTCCCATGTGGCAATGGCTTCTTGCAGGAGTCTCAGCTAGTTGCACTACATCTAATGAACTATCAAGTTTTCTGCTATAAAACATTGTGTTTTGTTGCACAGCATTACTACAGGCAAATACATCTTTAAATGTCAAGAAAAGAACTTGCTGCAGAAGTGAGTAGCCAACATTCAGATGTTAATAACTTTAATATATAAAGTGATGAGCAAAGAAGTAAGAATCACCCCCCACCAGTCCCTGGGTCCTGTAAAACCTCTCTCAATGAGGTCAAGCTGTGTTGAGGTGTCAGAATTCAGCTGCAGCATTTGAAATTGCAAAAAGTGGAATTTAGATTCAAAATGCACAAATCATCACCTTTTTTTTTTTTTTTATTTATTTTGTTTTGGTTTTCTTAAAGGTCAGAAATAGTTTTGCTGATTGAGAATTTCAAAGTCACTAGAGTCAGACACTTGGGACAGTTTGTTTTCCAAGCTGTTTTGTAATAAGACCTCTGAAATATAAAGGGTAAAATTCTGATTTAATTATGATCCATGGTAGAACTGCTGACTCCCGTGGGGCCAAACTTTCAGTCCTCACTCTAATGGTCATCTAATGTTGCTTTCAGACTGGTACAGCTTCATTCCTCATAATAATTTGAAGAGAAAACAGAATCAAGTCCAGAAACTAGAAAGGAAGATTTGTTTTTGATAGTTTGTTTGTTGATTGTTCTGGCAGGCAGTGTGTTTAATGAGCAAAAAATCTAATGCTAATCTCTCCATGAGTTACACATTGAATAATCCATGTCAAAGCAAAAGGAGAAAGGACTTTTTGGATCCTCTGGACATGTTGCTTTAACTCTAATCAGGCTCTACTCAGTTTGGCTTGAGCATCTATGTGGTTAAGGTCCAAATAAATTTCCATGGTGGAGGGAAGTGTAAGGAACATCTTCTTGTCTGGTTTTCTTGTTTTGTTAGTTTTATCCTTTACATTTCAGCTGCATCACGTTGTACATTGTCAGGGTTCATACTGGAAGTCTTACACTGGCAAACTCCTAAGATCTAGATTTTCTTAAGTGATTTATTTTTTTATTATGTTCTCACATACAGCAATTAAATCAGTGTAAACCATCTACCTAAGTGTCAAGAACTGCTCTTAAGCCAGTTTTCTGTGTTGAACATCTTCAGTGTATCTCTGAAAAGCAGAGATTACCAGTATCTCTGGTAATTCTGTCTCTCAGAGGTACCACTCATGACTAGCCTATTGTACATTCTCCCTGAGATGCTTTGGTGTAACCTGTTATACATTCTCCCTGAGATGCTTTGGTGTAATAGTTGCTAGGGTTTTGTTTTTTTTTCAGCAGTGGTGAACTCAAAAGTTTAGTGCTAAGTGTTGAGGGAGCTAGGCTCCTTTTCTTCATTCTGCAGAATTTGAACTCTTTGCTCATGCTCTTTTGCCTTTTAGATTGTGGGTTTGCATTTCTCTCTCACCAATCCAAGACATTGTCACATACTTGTTTTGAAGTTCTCCTTAACTTCTGGCATGTCTGCCCATGTCTCTGTGAAATCTCTTAAGCTTGCAGGAATGATTTCTATGGCATGAATGACTGATATTTAAATCCATATGAATGCATGATGCTTCGCTTAGAAAATGGTAAATATGCTAAATATATTTTTGACTTTCTGACTCACGTTCTGCTGCCTTTGAAACATGTGCAAAAATGTGATCAAAATGAGCAGGTAATGAAAGGCAAATTGTTGTGAAAATGGAACATGTTTAAATTGGGTCTTTGGCACATGTGGAAATGCCATAGGTTATTTCTTTTAGTGTCTTGAAACAGTTTGGTTGGTTTTGGGGGGTTATGTGTTCAAAAGAGTACGAGATCTAGAAGGATATGGATAGTCACAGGAAATTTATTCATTTGGATGTGCTGCTAACTCATAGAATATTTAAGCTTTTTGAAAATGAAACTCCTCCATGTTGGCTTGCAGTTGAGAGGGATTGGACTAGGAATTTTTGAAAGTTGCCAATGGCACACATTAAACATGAATGATGAATATAAGGGAGTTCAGTATGGTTTTGTGGAACTCAGAAAGTTTTTTTCATGATAATGAGGGTTGAAAAGTTGTCTTCAGCATTGCTGTTCTGGTGAAAAAGAGGTAGTGGAGAGTTTCCAAAAGGCATGAATTTATAGTTAGGAAAAGGAGGATTTGAAAACACCAGAAATCCACTTAATGTAAACTGATATTTCCCCCACTTTAAATATTCACAATTTCTGCAGGAAAGTGTTGTATCTCCTTGGACCACTGAGTGGGAAAACTAAAATATGATCTGCAGTCAGAGTGGAATTCTCACAGCCATAATAGAAAAGTGGGAAATTTTGAGGGAGAAATACCAGTTTAATAAAGCAAAGATTATTGCTCTGATGCTGGTGATGAGCAGCATTAGCAGAGAAATAATTTCACAGATTTTTTGAATGAATTTGACCCTTTTTATTATACCCCTGAGCTGTTGCATTTAACCAGCAATGGGAAAACAAGGCACCTGCTCAGCAGTGGTGAGTGTGATGCCCTTTGCCTTTCCCCAGTGGCATTTCTCAAAGCAAACCCAAAGGCACCAAGTGGTGCAAGGCAACTCTGAGAGTGCTAATTACAGGGCAGGGCTAGGGCTAAGTATAGGCTATGTTACAGGAACATCACCCATCTAAAACACTGCTTGCATTTAGTTCACACAATATAAATAAAAACCTTGGCTTGGAAAGAAGTGTTAATTTGAGAAATGGCAGAGGAGTTGTACTTTGGAGAAGTCAGTGGATGGTGAATTTCTGGGTTTACTTGTTCCCCTCCCCACTGCCTCTTCCCCCAGGCAGCTGAACTCCACTTCTGTTGGTAGATAATGACATTAACAGCTAGGAATAGAAACTTGGAGTTGTTGTTCTAGCAGGAAATGTGCAGCTGCTAAGGAGGGATTTTCCCTTTTTCTTAAAGGAGTTGTACTTTGGAGAAGTCAGTGGATGGTGAATTTCTGGGTTTACTTGTTCCCCTCCCCACTGCCTCTTCCCCCAGGCAGCTGAACTCCACTTCTGTTGGTAGATAATGACATTAACAGCTAGGAATAGAAACTTGGAGTTGTTGTTCTAGCAGGAAATGTGCAGCTGCTAAGGAGGGATTTTCCCTTTTTCTTAAAAAAAAAAAAAAAGAAAATAAAAAGTGTAGCTCCTTCCCAACTTGAGGCAACGCGAGCTGGCTCAGCACCGAGATTCCTATCAGGACAGGGCCAGCCAAGAGGAACTGCATTGCAGTGACTCACCCCAAAGCCAACTCTGCATACCTTCCTCCTCTGCAGCCACTCACAATAAATTTTAGTCATCTTGGTCTGTTCAAGTTCTGATTTGATGACTTACATATGCTTTGAAAAGGGGAAAGTGTCGAGAGGAGGGAAGAGCTTACAGGATAACACGTTCAGTTTGACAACCAGAGCATCACAGTTGAGGAGAGAGCAAAGAATGTAGCAACAGGTTCTAAAGGGATTACTCGTGTGATTTGAGAGGTAGAAGAAATGAAAATCATGAATAGACAAATCCCACGAACGAGTAAAATGAAATAAAAAGAAATGTAATGAATTTGCCATAAAGAGGTTGGATATTACAAAGTTCTAATTCATTATATTAACCTGTTCTTCAGAAAAAAACCCAACAAAAAACCCTTTGCATTTTCCATTTGAATTTCTTTCTTTTCATGAGTTTTTAATTTTCTGAGTGTTTCCTTTGAGAATTATTTTTTTTCACCTCATCAGACTTTGATGTTTTGCTTTTATCTGCTCTTGTGGGTTAAGTCTGGAGTTGTCTCTTACATATATCTAATGCAAAGGTATGTTTTGCTTTTATCTGCTCTTTTGGGTTAAGTCTGGAGATGTCTCTTACATATATCTAATGCAAAGGGCTGTAGAATATGCTCTATATAAAGATCAGTTTGGAAATCCTTATGAAGCTAAGTGTAGAAACTAATGTCTCAGAGGCACAGGCAACTTTTGGTTAAAAATCTACTGATCACAGAGAAGTCAGAAATAGATATGTTTCTAATATTGGTTAAAATAAATTCTTAGGATTAGAGCAAGTCTGATCTGCTCAACTGGTACATTTTTATTTGTCACATCTATATCTGTATCTATGTTTATATGTATCTATACATAATCTATATCTATATCCTAACTTACTCATCTTATAGTTTGCTGTTTATATATTTATATGTGTGCCTAATGTTAAAATTAAACACTATATTGCTGTAAAATGGGCAAGAGCAGGGAGTGCTGTGCCTGATAATGTGGGTCTTTAACTAAGTCTGAGAGCTTTGGTAGAAGGAAGATATAATGATCCATCCTAAAATTAAACTTCTTGCTTGTATTTTACATATGGTGCACTGTATGAAGGGCTTACAGGGTTAGGCTGATGCAATGTACTTTGACAGATTTAGGGTGGAATTAATCCCTAGATGTGAGTGAAAAATGTTTAGTCACAAGCTTTTAGTCCAATGTAAGTCATTAGCTCCATTATTTTGCATTCATGCTAACCAAAGAGGTGTGAAATAAATTAATCCTGTGTAGTATGGCTAAATCTCTTTGCTCAGTGCAATAACTGGTGATGTTATTGAAACTTTGGAGATTTTTTGCTGTGAGCTACCTCAGGACTCTCTGTACAAATAGGAAGAAGGGGAAAAGTTGTGTAAAGCATCAGAGCACCTTGTTTCCAGGCCTTGGAGAGATTGCTGTGATGTGCATTATAGGTTGGTATGAAAAGCTAAGTGAGATCTAACACTTTTACAGTGCATCCCCAGCACAGTGAACACTTTTTCCTTCCCTAGTCTCTCTGTGGCTATCAGGTAGGGAATGTCTGAACTGATTGCTCAAGAAGATGTCTAATTAATAAACTTAGAGGGGGAAAAAAATATCCTGTGGCACTTAAGATTGGTTTTTGTGTTAAGCTGAGTGTGAGTTATGCTGCTCTTCAGCAGCAATTTTTGGAGTTGACTTTTTATTAGCCTAAAGATGCTTTAAATTATTTCACTAGCAATAACTTCAGGAGCACTGCTGTCTGTATTCTTCATTTCTTGTTTCTGTCTGCTATGATAATGAATATAAAATACAGCTTGAATAGACAGCAAAAGCACAAGTTTGGAGAAAACATCAGACACTCCAGGGAATTTAGTTTTCCTGAGGGATGTTTGTAATTATCCAGTTACACTGATGAGATCTTACTGGTTCCCATTTCTTATTAGGAATGGCAATTCTACCCTCAACAAGTTTCAGAATTTCAGATTTGAGAGAGAAATTTTTGGTTGGTTTGTTTGTGGGTTCTCCCCCCTCAAACTAAAACTAAGTTATCTTGATTTTTGCATGTGGCAGACATATGATAATTCTTATTTTAGGGGTTTTATTAAAGATGCTCAGAACTAGACTGGGGTTTTTTCTTATTAAGAAAGTCAGCCTTGCAAAGTAGTGCTATTAATTATGCACTCTGACTATTATAAGCAAGAACAGTATTGAATTTTTGTTCTAATCTCTGATTTCTCAATTTCATTTTCCATGTAATGGTCGTGTTGGGATTCATACAAAATCCCTAGATTTATGTCAGTGTTAATGTCCTGTTTTCCATTTATTTTGAAACATGAAACTGTGTGTATTGACATGATCTATTTTCTAGTCAAGTGTTCTTGTTTGCTCTTGCTCAGACTGGGGAGAAAACATGGCTCTAGAAATGGGCTAAATGTTTACTGGGAGCAGGTTCTCATATGGAGCCAATCAGCAAGAGTTCATGGAAGTGAATAAAATGTTGCCAATTTGTACTGACCACACATCTCCTCCAGGACATTCTCAAGCTCAGTGACAGTGGCCCCAGAGCATTATTGTACAGCAAAATTGTACTTTTAAAATGGCTAAAATTTTCCAAAAAGTTACTACTTCAAACCTGTTGAACACTGCAGTGAAAATGTGTCTCAGACCATGATTTCAGATTGGCATAGCAAAGCTTTGAAACTTTAACTCTTAAAGTGAAGCTGTTTGATGAATGGCAGAGCACACTTAGAGAGGAGGTTGAAATCTTCCCTTTCTTGGTCCTGTGACTGTAGTGTTGAGTCCTTCTAAACTGTCACCAAAGGAGCTGTGACAGCTTCACGTGTTTCTCCTTGGCAAAGCAGTTGGGCTTTATATAAATTCCTTCAAGGAGCAGAAATATTTACATTGAAAATCCGCCAAGAGTTAGACAAAGTGTTCGTGGGGGTAAAGGAGGTGTGGGCGAAGGAAGAAAATCATCCAGGGAATAATTTAATGTAGCAGAAGAAAATATAGCACAAACACCATTTCTGTTTCAGAGAAGCACTGCTTTGCTCTTGGGAACAGCTGCCAGTGTGAGAGGAATAGGTATGAATTCAGCATCCTCTGAGGGGCTGAGTGCTCCTGCAAAATGACTGAGTGCTGTCAGCTCTTTCAGAGAATCAGAGAATCAACAGGGCTGGAAAAGAGGTCCAAGATCATCAAGTCCAACCCTACCGTGGTCACTAGACCATGGCACTAAGTGCCACATTCAGTCTCAGCTTGAAAACCTCCAGGGATGGTGAATCCACCACCTCCCTGGGCAGCACATTCCAATGTCTGATCACTCTCTCTGTAAAAAAAATCTCTTCCTAATCTCCAACCTAACCCTCCCCTGGCAGAGCTTGAGTCTGTGCCCTCTTGTCCTGCTGCTGGTTGCCTGGGAGAAGAGACCAACCCCCACCTGACTCCAACCTCCTGTCAGGGAGTTGCAGAGGGTGCTAAGGTCTCCCCTGAGCCTCCTCTTCTCCAGGCTGAACACCCCCAGCTCCCTCAGCCTCTCCTCATGGCACTTGTGCTCCAGTCCCTTCACCAGCCTCGTTGCTCTTCTCTGGACCTGCTCCAGCACCTCAATGTCCCTCCTGAGCTGAGGGGCCCAGAACTTCAGAGCTTGCAATGGAGTAAGATTAGGGTCAATTTCAATCTCTTGGGTCAACACTTTTGCTAAGTAAGGTTCAGTTAGATAAGGACTTTTAATCTCTTGGGTCAACACTTTTGCTAAGTAAGGTTCAGTTAGGAGCTCAAGGCCCATTTATGACTCCATTCATAGCCAAACTGGCAGGAGCAATGAAGGTGCACAGCCAGACAGATTGGATGCTGCTCAGTGCAGTCATGGCATGTGCAGGATTCAGCACACACAGCTACAGCACCAAACACAACTCTGTGTCTGACAAGGAAATTCCAGCCCTTAAACCCTACTAGTGATATGTTATCTGTCTCACAGGGAATTTTCTGCCTTATTTTCTTCTGTTGATTTCTCTTTAGCACTAACATCTACAGAAATGAAAGAGCAGCATGGGAATGACCAGTTGGGAGGGATGAAATGGGATGTTGTGTGCAAATCATTCAGTATAAAGGCTCCACAGAAACTCCTGAAGGCAGCAGGGAGGGAAGAAGCTCCTTAAAAATGTGTTGTTAAGCTTGATTATTTATTTTAAGAAACAAATAACCTTACACTTATCTAACCACCTTGAAGTACGTGGTGTCACTTTAATTTCAGAGTTAACCACACACACATCAAACCCAAATATATCCTGTGCACATAAAACCTGAGGAACGATAAAAGAATTCCCAGTTAAAAATTTATAAAAAGAATTGCAGAGACTTAGTGCTTTATTGTGGCAAAGTCTGTACCCAAGGGAACTAAAGCACAGCTTCAGTATATAGTGTATTTCTTTATTGTGTATTTTCATTCTCCATGGTCTGCAGACTGTAGATTAGCATTTTGCTTCCCTCAACTTGAATATTTTGTATATCCCAGAACTAGATTTACATATTTTAGCTCATTCTTTGGCTTTCTCTTGAGGAAAATTAGAACTCAGTAAATATTAACCAAAAAAAAAAGAGCCATAAATATTCTTCCACTTAAGAAAATAATGATTTAAAGTTTGCTTCCTGCCACTATCAACTGGCCAGCACAAAACAAATGTACTGGCAAGACTATTTAGCAAAGCATCAAATTTTAAGTGCTTACAGAAGGCTGTTCCTGGAAGGCAGACTCCAAAAAACAAGCTGGGACATTTTTTCCTAGGTATCTACTATTTTTTTTGATGTTTTATACATATTTCCCTGACTGTCTTCAGTAATGACATGTCAAAACACCCAGAGATTTAACAGGGTTAAATATAGTGATCAGCTATATGAAGGCAAATAATCAATGCAATGACTGTACCAGTGCTACTTCTCAGAGAGCTGATTTTCACTTACATTTTCTTGCTGCACACATTTCATCCCTATCTTTGCTGGTGTGCAAGTCTTGTAGAACATAACTTTATTACTTCATATCTATGCTTCTTTATATTTCTCATCTTTTTTACTGGATCATCAAGGAATTTTCCTTGCATGCCACAGCTTTTTGTGTTAACTTTTGCAGCCTGCATCAATGCTGGCAAAGAGTCTGTTGGCTTCTGAACTGGAGAATATTAAGCCAAAATCTTGGAAGGTTGCTTGCTGCCCTTAGTACTTAAGCAGATAAAATTTTTACTGGACCTTTCAAGGGTCAGGAGATAGGAAGAATAGGACAATGACTGGGACATGGAGTTTCACTGGCTGCTGTTCCAGTGGGTCCTGACAGCAATTCAGAAAATGCATAGGGCATCATAAAAGTATTTGGATATTCTGTTACCCTCTAGAAAATGAACCTTACACACTGTTTGCATTTGAAGACCTGGGCCAGGCTGTGTTTGAGCAACACTTTTGTATTTTAACATCTTCCATGACTGACATCTCCATGTTTGCCCAACAGCCCAAGCCAGCTGGGTGGTCAAGAAGAGATGTTAGTTTTTCCAGCATATGATTCATCTCCCCATTGTGATGGGAGCAATAGAGATACAATAAGGAGCTAGAATAAAACGGCACAGAGAAGATATGGAGATGCATATCTGTAATGCCTCAGTTTGCATTACTTGCTGAGAAAACTTGCCCCATTTTGGATTTTCTGTGGTGTGCAGTTTTTTAAGCCTAAGGAATGCATTTGGAAAGATAAATCGAGAAAAAAAAATTAAAAGGGAAATAAATGGAGCCTATGAAAGTCCTTTCTTTTTTCTCATATTCCTTCTTGCATGACTGAACCAGATTTTATATGTTTTGATGACACCACAAATGTGACATTTCAGCCCAGGGCTATAGAGTCTTGAAAACAAAAATGTGTTTTGGACCACTGATGGATCACTAACAAGGCTGGAGCTTCCAAACTGATGGGAAATGATGATCAGCCCTGCATACAGATTGATTGTTTCAGTCTGAGCTGCAGCCTCTCTCATTTCCCTGACACTATTCTTTATAGGACATTGTCTCCAAGCACTGGGTCTCTAAGCAGGAGATAAAGATGTGTCATCTAGCTGTAGCTGGGGCTAAGTTATTGCATCCAGAATTCAGTACTACATCAGTTACACAGCTCCTGATGAAAGCATCAGGGCTTGCATGTTGCTTTTCCCCCAACATGAAGGACCCAGGTAGGAACCAGGCTGAGCCTGCACTCTCAGCTGGATTCCCCTTTGCTCTGGACAAACCTGGCTTGGTGCAGAGGGTGTTGGAGTCAGCTTAACCATGCCTGGCCACAGCCCTTGGGTCCCTGCAGAGGGGGAAGGATCAGCCCTGTGCCAGGTGCCATCTCCCTGTGCTGCTGCTGCTGTGTATTGACTGATCTGGGAGGTGGCTCAAGCCTGTTAGGTTCAGGAGTATGAGGGATAGTATAGATAGCAATATATTCCATTTTGTACACAATGTGTCCTGGGACAGAATGTCTGAGAACTTCAAGAAAATAGAGGCTAAAAATAAAGGTAAATTTCAGAGTGCTTGGAAAAAGAGAAATTGTGCAGCAGAAACATATGTTTTGATGACAATCTAAGTAACTTATATTTTGAGAGCTAAATATAGATAAGTATATTCAAGTATACTCTATTTAATTTGCACCAAGCTTGAGAGCATGGCAAAACTACAGCTTTGTTCTCTATTGATGAAAACCTCTGTTACACTGCAAGTCTTACTTGGCAGCAAGACAGATATGATCAAAACATTGTCTGCAGTATGTGATGCAACAAGTTTCTGCTCTGCCTCTCTCTGCCCTCTGGTTTGAACCCATCCCTCTTGAGGAGGAGCCCACAGGGTGACACTGAGGATGAAGGCTGTGAAGAGAGGCAGTTGCCCATGCAGCTCTTTTAGAGCAGGGAGATGGTTCTGGCTGCTGTCCTAGCTGGCCTCTAGCTGACATGCAGATCAGTAATTTATCCCACAGTGATAATACATTGTAGTGCCAGTAACTTTTTATAAGACTCATAAAATTCCTTATTCCTGTGGGGAAACATTCCTCCAGTGTGGGCAGTAAAATGATCACTTTCAGATGTCAGTGTGGACTCCTACATTGATACGTTGCCAACTATATATTAAGATGACCAGATTTTCTAGGCTCCAAGTCAAGAAGTAGTTTAGAGAGATGGAAGGAGGAGGAATGTAGACCCCACCTGGGATATCATTATAAGCCTTCAGGCAAGCCAGAATTCCCTTCCCCTTTCTTTTACATCTACCTTCTACTTCTCTGTCACATCTTAAAATCTGGATCCTAAATGACTATATCAAATAGCCATCACAACCTGCTGTGTTATTTCATTTAAAGGCACTTTGGTTTATAATTTAATCCTTGCCCTACATTCCTTTGGTATAATCTGGGTAAGTATTTTCCAGGGTTCATTCTGTCCTACTCATGCCAGCTACAAAAACTCCAGACTTCAAGAAAATGTGAGCAATGAGGCATTGCCTTCCAGCACGACTGTGCCTGGTGGTGCCAGACCAGGCTGCTGAAGGAATGCACTTGGTGGAGCTCACCAGGCAATGGAGATGATTTTTATCCTAAAAATGTTATCACTGAAAATGTGTGTTGAAAAAAACGAAACACAGCTTAAAGATCACATCTACTTAACTGTGCCAATTCTGGGTGGGTCAAGGAGTAATAATCACCTTTAGGAAAATATCCCAGTACAGCTAACCCTTTAGGACCTGGTTTGCTTTCTATTTGCTTTATGAAGAGAAAGTTTCTTGTGAAATCTTTTTTGTTTCCTGGTGTAACAGACTAAAAGCTACTTGTGAAAACTTTAGCTTCCTTGGAGGGAGGTAATAGGAGCCCAGGAATCTGCCTGCTCTTAAGATTCCACAGCCAGTTCTCTCCCTTTAAAATTTGCTCTTGTGGTCTCATTTTTATTATATTTTGAAGGTGTTTGTAAGTTGTATTATTTTAACACTCTACTAAGTGATTTCTTATCTTTTCCACTTGAAAAGTAAACAATTGCATTATTATTGCAATAACAGATGTGCTTATTTCTATGACTAAACATAAGCAGTAATTTTAGACTGAAAATCTACAGGTACCTATATTTAATTTCTCCTCCATAACTAGTAGCTTGAAGAGAAATGATCCTGATTCCAAGATCCAAACCATAACTTCAGTCCTTCCACTAGGTTAGATCAAAGATGCTGAGTGGGCTGTGATTGACTTCAGAGGATTTGATTCAAGCTGTTACGGATACAGTTTTTGAAACTCATGGTAACTAGATCCATGAAAGAGAATTGTTATCTATCTATAAAATAGATTAAAGAGTATGGAATTAAGAAAGGACTTTTGCAGTGTCATTTGAGTCGATCAATACTCAAATAATGCAGGTGGTGTTCCTATTTTGTTACTATGCATGTCAATTCCTCACAGTTAATGTAATTACAGATTGCACAGATCTCCTTAGTAGTGTAATGTCTCCTCCCTGTTAATGATACCTGAAACAGCACAATGTCCTTGTGGAAAATCTTGTAATAGCTGTGCTTTGGTTTGAATTAAACTTTGAGTAATTTTTATCTTCTAAAAATCAGAAACAAATAAGATAAATATGATGATTAATTTGAAACAGAAATAGCATCGTTTTAGCATCAGCTGGTGAAAGATACATGCACATAATTCTTTATAGGGACAAGATCTAAGTTGGTGTTTTTTTCAGACAAAATAGCTACATAACAGAGCAACTGTCAGACATCAGTTGCCATACTGACTTAGTTCAAGATATGGGTAAAAATAGATAGAGGAGTGTGGGTCTAGACTGCCTTTATTTTCATTCATTGATATTAGATTCCAAATGAGCCATTATGTCAGAATCTATTAGCAATTAAAAACTCAACAATGCAGACAAAAAATGGTTTTATTAATAAGTCTTCATATTCCAGTGCTTCTGGCATTAAGTTTCTTTTAGACAACAAAAGCAAATTAAATAAAAATCATGTCTGTTTCTACAGATGCTACAGAATGGAACTAATCTCAGGAAACAGCATATCTTAAGGCTCTTAAATTTATTGTATGTGTTCATCATGAATGGCCATTGTGCAGTGGCAGTCAAATGTAAATTAAACCCAGACCTGATAAAAGAAATGCCTAAATACAGTGTGAGCAGAAATAAGATGCTGTTTTAAAAGCAGTGATTGCTCCAAAAGGAATAACATAGGAATATGCTTAAACATGTCAAATTTCCTGAAGTTTGGAGTAGTGTATTTAATATTTGTGGATGGACATTGGGCTGATAATTTGGATGTGTGTGGGTAATTTCAGGCCAACTTTAGAACAACCATGTCAAGACCATTTCACTGTGAACCATGTTGCACATTAACAGTAAAACTGCATAAGAAACCCAGTGGATCATGATCCTCCAAATTCTTGTGTAAGGTAGAGGAAGATTTATTCTGGTTGTATGTGACCAAAATATTGGCTCAAGGTCTGTGTTCTGTAAGATGCAGAGCCTCTTCTCATCAAACCTGACAGCTGTTGCTTGTGAAGAAACAAGAACCTTGTAAAGCCTATCTTAGAAAAAAAAATGATGTGCAGATGCTCAAACAGTAAAATACCTTCGAAGTTATATTGGTTGCAAAAGAAATAGAGAAACTCCCTTCCAGGAATGTTCTGTCTCTGTGGTGGGTGGTAGCACACACTGCATGCTGTCAAAATACGTTCTTGGAGCAGGAGGTGTAAACATGGACTGGTGAGTCAGCCCTGGATCTGATGGTCTGAGCCTGAGCTGCCTCCAGCTCGAGGTGGAGAGAGGCACCAAGCTCTGGTGCCACTGAGCAACTTGTCTGACTTTTGCCACTGTAGCTACAGTACAGCAGGAGACCAAGGTCAGCTCTAACTCTGTTCTTCTTTTAGCTGCTCTAAAAACAGGATTCTTTGCCTAGCAGAGAGGAAAGATCAGTTCAGACATTGTTTTCTACCTCACATGGACATATAATAATTCTAACATGAATATGTATTTTGCCAAATCTATTGTGACCTGAGGCAGGCTGGTTGAAAGGGTTTTTTTTGTCTCAGTTTGGCATGGGCTTATGTGGACTTTGGCAGTGGAAGGGTTGAATGAGAATTAGATCTTTCCAATTAGTTCTGCAAAGAGTTGGAGGTTGCTTGGGATGAATCTGTAAAACAAAGCACTTTTCACTGTGACATAATCCTGCCTTTTTTTAACAGGTTTCTCAGCCCACCCTCTGTGGCTAGAGGGTTAGATTCTTAGATGGTGTATTGGAAATGCAGTCAGACTGGACTAAAACATCTGGGGGAAAAAAAGGCCCCTTGATAACTACTGATTTTTAGCTAATTACCCATTCCATATTGTTCTTCATTTTTCCATCCCTTTGAGCTGTAACAGGAGATCATCTCAAGGTCCAAAGAATTTTCAGATTTCCAGTGGTTCAGACATTGTACAATGTTTCCAGGATGTTTAGTCTCAGGAGGCTCTTGCTTGAATGGGGGATGGCAATAAAATCTCTAAGGTTCTTTTTATTGGTTTGAGAAGGACAGGGGAGGTGAGTACTTAAACACAAATCTGGGAAAATAAGAGGGAGCATGCAGCCTGGATTATGGTGTGGAAGCATTAGTCATAAGGACTACAATTCTTATTTAGTCTCTTAGGGTATATGAATCTCTTGACTTTCCAAATGGGCACTAAAGCATCTGTTGCTTCTTTGCTTATCATCTGTATTGTTCATCCTTCAGGTTAGAAAGAAAACCAATTAAGGCAACTCTTCTAGCCCAGTTTTGCCTTTTCCAGCCCTTGCAATGAGAAAGACACCTCCACTTTCCATGAGAAGGAAGCCCTGAGAAGTATTGACTCCAGGATGTCACAAAAAGGCATCCTCCCCACCTTTTTGTTACATTCCCACTGGCCCTGCTCCAACCTCTTTTTTTATTGCCTGGGGTTTTTTGATCCAGTTGCCAAAGAACTGACAGTTTTGTGTAATATACTGGTATACCCACACCACTCTGGTTCACCTACAGGCAGCAGGACATCCATCATTTTTCCTCTTATTTCAGGCCAACCCCTTTAAATCTAACTAGCTGTGACAGACATTCAACACATACCAGTCCCTGATTCCATTTAGGTAAGAAGAGGTATTTAGGCAAGGAAGGCCTGTCTGCATCTCCTGAAATGTTCCATCATGGAGGCTGGAGGACCAAGCTCCAAGAAGTGGAGAAACCAGTTTTGTGATGAAGGTGTCAGGGGCCCAGTGCAAGGAAAGAATTGGAAATATAGGCAAATAAAGATGTCAGTTGTTCACTCAGCCATCCATTTCCTCGTGGCAGAACAGAATGCAATCTGTTTCATGCATTAAAGTGCCTGTTCCCAAGGCACCTCACTCATTTGTTTATAAGGCAGAGCACATCTGTGGAGCTGTACTGGCCCCTGGATAGCATGATTTCATCAGGAGTGGTGGAGGAAGGCCAAGTGGGCGCTCTTGTTGTTTTGCAGTCAGCCTGCGACTTTCCTCTTGCACATCAGTGCATTCAGCTCTCCCAAGCTGGAGGTATAGTTTAGCTCTTGAAGGTTTCTCCTGAAATATTTCTAGTTTGACACAACCAGCCACTTCCAATTACCTCTGCACCTGCTGTTTAGAGCATGACAGCAAAAACACTTCCGACAAAAAAGACAAGAAATTACTCGGCAGAGCGATAGTCTGTCATATACAAAGTGTATCTGCTTCTTTGCATCTCTGCATGCACTAAAACATTTGGGGAGGATGGTTTCTGTCTTTATAAATTATACATAATTTCAGGGTGTTTCTCAGGAATATTTCTCTGGACAAATGGTTTCTTTGTTCGTATTGAAATAATTTGCTGCATCCAAAATTAATTTGTGCTATTGAGAGTGTTTCCCTAAAAACCTTTCCCTCACAATTTTAAGGGATATTGATGATAGACTTTGTCTTTCATGACTTTTACCTTGGTATACTAATAACTTAGCTATTTGTTACCTCTCTTTACTGTGTTGTCACATGTGGATGTGGTGACAAACAAGGACAAAAAAATCCACAATACCCAGTTCACTACTGGCTGCAAGAGTCATGTGCATTTGCAAAGAAGGGATGCAAAACATGGTACCCTGATTGCCACAAATGCCCTGAGTGGTTTTTGTTCTGGTGTGAACAATGCCATGTAGAGTAAGATGTTTTCAAATGTTCTATGTTGGTCTGACTCTTTTCAGAATTTAGTCTATGCTGACAAATAAAGAAAATTCTTTTTTTTGGTGCAAGGTGGGGAATTCAGGTCATGTCCCTGCTCCAGGCAATGAGAAGTTTCTCCTTCCATTTCTCCCTTTGGAATAAGTAAGCTGGAGAATATCTGAGAGTGGTCACTGGGGCATGCATAGTCCTGGTGACCAGTTCTGTCTCTGTGCCACCTTACACTTAGGAATGTTAAAACTGATTGAAAATTAGGATTATTTTGGGGGAGACATGCTTTCCCTCTCTACTTGCTTACCTCCTAGTCCACAATTCATAGTACAGTCTATACAGCAACTCAGCAAAATTAATGGCACACATTTCATTCCCATGGACTGATCCTTTTCTAAGAAATTGGATTGTGCTTTAATGCTTCCTAAACGATTATCCAAAAATGTTAGTGGTCCTGGTCAAAGTCCAGCTCTGACTAAAGTGTGAACTTTTAGCAAGATTAAAGACCATTTCCAACAAATTCCAGAGCACAGGAGGTATCCTCAGTTCTCAGAAGCATTTGGGCCAGCACCACACTACCATCATTTGCTCTGTACCCCAAAGAATATCTCTGTGCAGACCAGGGTGTGTGTGTCACTGCAAAACCAGTCTGGGCTCTCTGGGGACCTGCACTTGCTTGACTGACAAAGGTTTTCTGCTGGTATAACTAGCAGCACTGTCTAGTAGGAAGTTCTCCTGGTGTCAGCATGTTGGCAAAACCTTGTCAGTGTGAATGAAATTATCATCCCGAAACCTGTGTTCACTCTGCTGCTCACCATGCCCTGAAGCTCAGGGAGGGGTGAAATACTTCACAAAATAACTGAAGAAATCTCCCAGAATTGTGCATCTCTGTTTCTGTTGAGGCTGAACTAAGATTCCTTACTCAGATGGCTCAGCTTCAAAGAAAGATTATTCTGAGAGGAGCTGCCTTTTTTATCTATCTCTATATATATTTCTTTGGAAAAGAGAAGTGGCCTCACAGCTGTGCTGTTTTATCAGGATCCAGAGATCTTTGTTAGTGTACCCTCTCTTTAATAACAGTACTGGTACTCATGAGCCAAGAGGTGAGTTTTGGAGCCAGACAGGGTTGTGTCATCCTGTGCTACATTGAGCAGGAGGACAAGGACTGGTGAGGCAGCACAGGACTCACAGGTGTCAGTGCTTACAGCACAGGGCCAGAGGGTGATGTAGAAGGAACTGTGATATATGATCAGGAAATGTTTTCCCAAACTGCTCTTTCATTCTCTCAGACTTGTCCCTTTGGATGGGCTGAATTAGGTGTCATTTGTGCCGAAAGGATTGAATAGCTCTGGCAAAGTATTTATAAAGCTGTGTAGTATTTTTAAAATGGGGATATTTTATTTCAGTGTTTCAACATGGAATGTATATATATATTTCTTTTAATGTGGCATATGGAATCTGAATGGTTTCAGTATTTTCTGTTTCAAAAACGAAACAAAGCTCAAGGATTTGTTGCATACATGTAGGCAGTCATTGTACCAAGGAAGAAAATGGATCTTTTTACAATATTCTATTTACAATTTCATTGCAACTCGTGACCTTGGTTGCTATTTTGGTCACTATAGTCAGACTCCTCAGCTCTTCCCTGCACTCAGTGCCTGAGCTATCTTTTACTGGTCTTCAGGAGCTGCTGCTACATTTCTGTTTCTTGTTCCCTGAGCAGCAGCCAGACAGTGTTTACTGCCTTCAGAGAGCAAATGCTGACAAACCACCCTGAAGGGGCAACATTTTCAGTGTGGTTTGTGATACCTCACTTTATAAAGATGAAATTTAGTAGGCTTTTTTTTTTTTTTTCACATCACTTTTGAATATTCTTGTGAGTCACTGACGTTTTAAATCAGGTTCTTTTTCTTCCATTTTCTGGAATTACACTGGGTTTAACTGAAAGCTATACTAAAACAGTTTAGCAACGTGTTTTCATAACATTTTTATTCTCCTCCAATTCTTCTTGTCAACTCCGAGCCAACGAGTCCATGAAGTTTGGTATATGTGTTTGACAAGGCAAAATTGGTCGTTTTGTGTTCTTTCTTGCTGCTCTCTCTATAAAATCAAACTTCCATTCTGTACTGCATACCAGGCTCAAGTCTGTATCAACAATGGCAAATGTATAACATAACTGGATTCTCGAATTAGAAGGCAGAGCATAGAAATGGCATCTGTAGAGGTAAATAGTGAGAAGATGAATACTGGAAGTCTGTTCATAACTCTGCATAGGATATACACCAAATCTACAGTTTGAGTTGTTTATCTTACTAGATTCTGTGCTCAGGGCAATTCTAACCCTCTTTTGTCTGACGTGCACATTTGACACTCGATTTCATCCTCACACAGAGATTCCATACTTGGTATGCAAACTAAATGAACTGAGCATTTATTGTCTTGTAGTCCTAGCTGGATGTAGCAGGCATTGCACAGAGGGAGAAACCTTTGGGGATATTTAAGTAAGGCAGATATTTCAGGAGAAATGGGGGGTGTTGTAATCAATCCCTGTTGTTAAGTAAGCACTAAGTTGATATACTGCAAGATGAATCAACCTCTTCAATTCCATCTGTATAAAATTGCAAGATGGATGGGACTGAAGGAATAGTAGAATGCAAAATAAGGCCCAGTAAGGTGCAGCAACTGTACAAGGCTAAAACTTTGTGAAAAGCTGTGTAATAAAGATAT
>NW_008682095.1:0-876 GCF_000695815.1 Acanthisitta chloris
ACCATCCAGCTTGAGGTAAGAGGGACTATGCCCTCCCTGGAAGAGCCGTGCAGAGTGAGCAGCCCTGTGCTGTTCGGGATAGAGTCAGGAAGAGGTGCACCTGATGGACACACAGGTGCTGTGGCCCCAACGTGTGCCTCTCCGCTGGGTTTGCCAGAACAGGTGGTGCACCTACATCACCCCAGATGACCTCCTGAGCCTGTGCCACAACCACCTTGCCTCTGTGCATGGTTGGAGGCTGCTGTTTAACTTCAGCATGATCTCTGCACCCGTCCCGGAGTCTGTCCGAGGCTCTCGTGGGGAGCAGCAGGCCATGGGATGTGGTTCCCCATGGTTTAGGGGCTGCATTTCAGCGAGGATGCTAGGTGATTGAAGAGGAGAGGGTTAATTGTCATTGCCACCTGCTCTGGGACACCTCGCACTTCTTGTGGTTGTTTTGACATCCCTGTGCCTGCCCAGGTGCTTTAGCAGCAGTGTTCCATGCTGGAGGAGAGCATGGTCGGGCTGTCAGGGTTTCTTCCTGCAGCAGAATCCTGCTGGGGCAGCCAGTGAGATGAACAGGTTAGGAAAGCTTGGGAGCCCCAAATGCTTGTCAATCCAGGGAGGACATAGGGGAAGCAGCCAGCAGAGACAAGGGCTCGTAGGCTGTCTACCCAAACAATGGTCTAAGCAGTGTTTGTTTCTTGATGCCTCAGGTTTCAGATGCAGGAAACATCCTGGGGATGGTTCACACAGAAAGCATCAAAGTCTCTGTGGAGGTCTACAATGTTGATGTGAGCCTCAGCACATCTCAAGGTCAGTAGATGCCCAGTCTGGGTGCATTGCGTTACCTTGGCAGGTGGGCAAAAAAAGCACATGGGATGGGATGAGATGGGA
>NW_008682096.1:0-11547 GCF_000695815.1 Acanthisitta chloris
ATCCTGGCTAAAACCAGGACACACACAAAGAAAAGACCTTTGGTGCTTTTTGTAATAGCACACTGGCAAGGATGTTGAGAGCGCATGGGATCTTGGGAGGATACACAGTTGAGACAGGTGACCCAAACTGGCCAAAGGGATATTCCATACCATATGACATCATGCTCAGTATATCAAGTGTGAGGAAGAAGAGGAAAGAGCAGAACACAGGGTTGATAATATAGAGATGTTTCCGTTATTGCTGAGCAGAGCTTACACAGAGTCTGTTTTTCATGCTGCCTAACTGGCAAGGATGTTGGGGGTACTTGGGAGGAAACACAGCTGGAAGAGGTGACCCAAACTGACCAAAGGGCTATTTCATGCTCTATTCATGCTCAGAAAGTGGGAGGAAAAAGGAGGAAGAATGGGCATCTGGAGGGATGGTGTTTGTCTTACCAAGGAACCATTACGCATGATGGGGCCCTGCTCTTCTGGAGATGGCTGAACACCTGCCTGCTCATGGGAAACAGTGAATTAATTTCTTGTTCTGCTCTGCTTCTGTATTCAGTTTTGCTTTCCCTTTTAAACTGTCTTCATCTCAACCCATGAGTTTTTTCTAGCTTAATGGGCATCTGGAGGGATGGTGTTTGTCTTACCAAGGAACCATTACGCATGATGGGGCCCTGCTCTTCTGGAGATGGCTGAACACCTGCCTGCTCATGGGAAACAGTGAATTAATTTCTTGTTCTGCTCTGCTTCTGTATTCAGTTTTGCTTTCCCTTTTAAACTGTCTTCATCTCAACCCATGAGTTTTTTCTAGCTTTTATCCTTCAGATTCTCTCCCCCATCCTGCTTCTGGGGGACTGAGAAAGCATCTGTATGGTGTTTAGTGGCTGGCTGGGATTAACCATGACATACCCACATTCTCTGTTTCCCTGCACTGCTGCAGGGGTGGAGCTAGAACCTGGGAAGGAGGGAGGGGTGGGGAAGGTGATTTTGCTTTCTTTCTCATTATTCTGCTTTGATTTTAATCATTATAATTTTCTTAATTTCCCCAATTCAAGTCTTTTTTGCCTGTGACAGTATTCAGTGAGTGACCTCTTCCGGTCCTATCTCAGCTCATGAACCTTTGTTGTATATTCTCTCCCCTGTCCAACTGAGAAGGGGAGTGATGGAGAAGTTTTGGTGGACAGCTGACATCCAATCAGGGTAAAACCATCATAAGTACTTAAAACATTTGTCTTGCCTTAGCTTTTGAGTGCATTGAACAGAAAATGTACATGCACAATTATCTTTTGAAAATGAATGGCTATGTGGTCCTTGGAAAATCTGTTTATCTCCTTCATCTTCTTAGTCACTCTGTTCAATCAGAGCGGTAGTTGCTATCCCTCTAATTGCATTGTAATTGCCCTTTCTATAACCTATTTATTCATGCCTTGCTTTGAAATTACAAAGCTATTAATATTGCATACTTGTGAGAACCAAAGTCTTTGCCTGTACACTGGAGCATGCATGGCTAAAGATTATATTAAACAAATGTAAGTTGTTAAGACCAAGTAAGATAAACTTGCAAAGAACAGAATTTTTAGCCCTTCTGTAAAAAAAAATTAAAATCTTATTCCATAAATGGAAAGAAATTGGATTTACATTACATTACAAGTCTTACATTATTAGCAAAAATCAGATGGATAAGTGATACAGCAAAGAAGTACACCATGAAAGAATATTAGAAAAACAGGCCAGCTTAGAGTATTTGCATGCTTCTAAAACCTAAAGGATTAGCAGTTATGGCAGTGAGCTGCTAGGGCATTTGAACTCTAAAGTAGTACCAGTGATGACTGAAGATGAGCGATGATCTCCTTTGGGCCTACTTATTAGTAGATATTAGATATTAGGAAAAATTCTTCACTAAAACACTGGTAAGAACAGTGGTTAGAGTTAGTTAAGTGGTTAGAACAGGCTGTGCAGGAAAGTGGTGGAATCGCCATCCCTGGAAGTGTTCAACAAAAACGTGTGAATGTGGGACCTGGGGATATGCTTTAATGGCGAACATGGATATGCTAGGCTAATGTTTAACTAGATGATCTTAGAGGGTTTTTTCCAACCTTAATGATTCTGTGATCTCCTTTGGATCAGTTGGGACCAGCTGCCCCACATGTGTCCCCTACCAGCATCTTGTGCACCTTCAGCCTCCTCAGTGATGGGTTAGAGTGAGAAGCAGAAAAGGCCTCAAGTCTGTGTAAACACTGCTCAATAGGAATGAAAATATCCCTGTGTTATCAACACTGTTTCCAGCACAAATCCAAAACATAGATCCATAATATCTGCAAGGGAGAAAATTATCTCTATCCCAGCCAAAACCAACACATTCTCCTCCCCTTATTATATACATTTACTTCATGCTCATGTCCCACTCTGTCCAATACATCTTCATTAACCACCCCATCCCCCCATCTTCCTCTTCCCATCCTTTGGTAGAATACCCAGATATCATTCCTTAGTCTGTGGACCACCACTGTGAAATATCAGTAAAATGTTTGTAAATGTCTTCAAGTGTCCACAAAATGTCCATTGAGTTCAGTTAGTCCATGACTTCAGGCTTCTCCTGTTGTGATGGTCACTGGACAGGAGAGATGGTGTGTTGATGGACATACTGGCCACCCAGGCCAGCTCAGGTTAGGTCACTGCTGCACTTGCACTACTTCTTGTAAGGCTTCTCTGCCACCAGTTCAGGTTGTTTCTATTATTTTTTTAACTTGTCAGATGTTTTAAAATGTTCTTTGCTTAGTAGTCTGTATACTTCAAATGCCAATTTATTTTTGTGCCAATATAGAATTTATATTTTCTATTTCTTCTTTGTTAATGCTGCCACTAGCCTAATACTACTACAGTGAGCCTATCTATAGGCAACCTCCTGAGTCTTCTTTTTGTAATGGCAAATAAGCAAAGTCTTTTTACATATATATAGTGTATATTCTCTGATCTCCTGTTCTGATTGGAAAGATTGAGATAGATATCCAGTGAAAGTTCCATAATGCCAACTTGGCACTGAAGCCACCCATCACTTCAGGACTGGGGTTGAATGTGGAATAGCCCTAAAAGGTCTGAAATTTTATGGAAAGGAAAGGGTAGGTCTCTTATGTAGATAAGAGGGGCATAAAGTTGCCCTGAATTTCAATTATAGTCATTCATATAATATGCAACTTAAATCATGGGTTATAAAAATTTAAAGCTGTATCTATTACAACCTCCAACCCGGTCAGTCCCTGTGGAACAGATATCAGGTTTAACATCGCAATAAATTCCATATCTTGCTCCTAGCCTGACTACCAATGAGGAGTTCCTTCCACAGCAATCCCTACAACATGCAACTCTGATCCCAGGCTACATCTTCCCAGATTGCAATCACCCCTGGTCCTTTCGAACCAGACTACTGGGTTTAACATTCTAATTAACTCCTCTCCTTGACCCTGCTCTGTCTTGGACTTATTAGCAGATTACAGTCCCTTAGGCATGTACTTGCTCCAAGTGAAGCCTTTTGTACCAGCCAGTCTCTTTAGGCATAGACTTATCACAACCACTTTAAGGTGCAACTGTTCAAGTGTGGCCTTTTCCATGAGCCACAGTGCCTTCAGAGAAACACCCATTCCAGTGTGACCATACCCACAGTCATAGCCCATTCAGAAAAACATGCTCCAACATGGCCTTACCCCTGGTTGCACTCCTGCTGATTGCAGGTTATACCTGCTTTTTTGTGGCCTTATCCACAGCCACATACTTTGAGGTCCTCCAGCATAACCTCATGCACAACCACTGGTGTTTCAAGGTATACCTACCCCAGCATGGACTTAGTCTTGGGCCAGAATCATTTCAAACCTATACCAGCTGCCACGGAGGCACAACTAGGGCTGCAGGTCCATACCTGTTTGGGTATGGATTTATTCACAGCCACAGATGCTTTAAGATGTTTCACCATGGGCTCAGTCACAGGTCACAGTCCCTTCAGCACAAATTCACACTCAAGTTCCAGCCTGTCCAATACAGCAGCACAGAAACAGCAGCGATGTTTTGGCCACCAGCCAGGCCAGGCACATCACCATGGCTGTTATCAAAATGTTTCCAGGTACAGCACAACAGAGTGAGGTGATCAGCAAACAGCCCTGCAGTGAGCTGTGAAAGCAAAACGCAGATGCTGACATGCACTACACTCAAATATACAGTCAGGCAAATGAGTCCTATGGCAAGTACAGGAGCCTGCTGATTTAAAGCTAAACAGCAAGAGCAAATATAAATTCAATCTAGCACATCCCAACCAAACCTTTCATCATCTTGAACCCTGCGAGCCCCATGTTGAGTGCAATAAAGGACTGTTTTCAGCACAAATCTAAAACGAAACCCTGCACTAGTGACTATGAAGAAAATTAACTCTATCAAGGCCAAAATTAGCACATCATTAAATGTTGAGAGTCTTAAAACATACACCTGAAATCCTTAAAATTAGGGCTCAGGAAACATTATAAGAATTGAGATGAGTTTGATTTTGCCCATTCACATGAAATTCCGAAAGCTTAGTAAACAAAACAAGAATAGACCAATTAATTTTTGCCTATATTATTTGGATAATCTCTTTATACTATTGCTCCTTCTTTGACAACCAGAGACAGTAATTCCTCTCTCTTATTCTTTTGCCTCTATAGATTTTAGTGTGTCTGGTAGGTACTGTCTTTTACACAATTTATTTCACATATACTTTCTTGAATATGGCTATGGCACAAATAGTGAGAGGACATAGCTTGAAGTTGCACCAAGGTTGCAGTTTGGTCATCAGGAGGAAATTCTTCAGGTAAAAGGATTATTAAAAATTGGAATGGCCTGCCTAGGGAGATGGTGGATTCAGCATCCCTGGAGGTGTTTAAGAAATGACTGGATGTGGCACTTAGTGCTACAGTATGGTTGACAAGGTGGTGATCATCAAAGGGTGGACTCAATGATCTTGGAGGTTTTTTCCAACCTAAATGATTCTCTGATTTCCCTTTGGTGAATCCATGCTGACCACTCCTGATAATCTGGTCACCATGTACTTAAAGACAACCTCTAGGATGCACCATTCTATCACCTTTCAACTAATGGAGATGAGAGTGATGGTCTGTAGCATCCTGTGCCCTCCTTTTTTCCCTTTTTGAAGACTGGGGTGATATTCACTCTTCTTTTTTTTTTTTTCCCTAGTCCTCAGGCATCTCTTCTGATGGCCATGACCTTTCTAAGAGCATTGTGAATGGCCTAGCTATGATGTCATGACATTGGAGCAAGTTCCAGGGAAGTTGTCACATCACGCCACCTTCCAGAGTTTTAACAATATTTGGACAATGCTCTTAGGCACATAGTGTGATTTTTGGGGTGGTCCCATGCAGGCCCACAAGTTGGAATTCCATGATACTTGTAGTCCCTTCCAAGTCAGGATATTCTATCATTCTATATCTGCTGGTTCCCTCAGCACTCCCACCCAGGGTCCATGCAAAAGTGGATGTAAAGATTAATTAAATGATCTCTGACTCAATTTGCCTCAGCAAGGGAAAGTCTTCCTTTCTCCAGACCTTCCCTCTGGTGTCCTGAGTCAGGTGGAAGCTCCATCTGGCCTGCCCCAGCCTGATCTCATGCCTGCAGCTATTCCTCCCCAAGTGCAGTATTTTTTATCTCTGTTCAACCTCAAAAAGCTACTGACAATCCACTTCTCCAGCTTGTTGAGGTCCCTCTGAATGACAATATATCCATCTGCGCCATCAGCTACTCCTCCCTCTTTGTATCATCAGTGAACTTGCTGATAATGCTTCACATGACTCATGAAGACATTAGCCAATATTGGCCTCAATATGCTCATCTGGGATACACAATTAATGACTAACCTCCAAACTGACTTTGAGCATCGATCATTACCCTCTGAGCTCAACAATACATCCAGTTTCCAAGCCACCTCCATGTCCACTTATTTACTCCAGACTTCACCTACTTGTAATAAAGTAAAGAATACTAGGAGTAAATTTTTTACAGCAGTGGATCGACTTTAGGAATCCTGCTTACTGAAATCTATTTTTCATGAGTTTAGAAACTGGAAAAAGGATTAGAATGTTAATATATATATCATATGAAAATCAGTTTTTAGAAGCCTTTTATTTTTTCTGGCATTCTGAGGGTTCATTGTTCCTACTTAGAACTGTTCGATGTAATAAACAATTTTAAAGCCATATGTCTGAGTCTTTTGTCTGTCATGCAGAATGTATGATGCATTTCCAGTGGAACTAACAGACACTGAATAAAATGTTCTCCAGAGAACACTGCAGTTTCTTAAGCCAGTTGTATTGCATTAACTTGTATGATTAATTTTCAAAAGTTCCTACAATGGAGCTTGGAACATGAGCTTTACATTTACAGGCATGTTAGGGGACTTCTATATAGAATTTTACAGGGACTACATTGTCTAATATACTTCAGTCCATTGTACATTTTGAGGAATGCACTATTCATGTATTTGGATAGATATGGAAATTCACCTCATTACAATGTGTTTCATGGGGATTATCTATTTTTATTTTTATATTTTTTCCAAAAATAATGTGTTAATTTTTTGATGTTGTGATATTTAGTCTGTTGTATCACGGGTGGACAAGTCTTTGTATTCTAAAATTTAGATGTAAAATTATTTTTCTCTCAAGTATTTACTGGATTGAGACTGATTTGCCCATATTAATTTTCTGCTGCTGAAGCACTTATTTCTGAACAGAGAAGTATCACCCTGTCAATTGAGAAGAACAGAGTGTTCAGCTTAAAATCTTTTAGAACTTTTTCATTCTGAAGCTAAATTACATATTGCATGAGAGAGTTGTTCTCATATATACTATGGAGGAAAATCTGAGAACATCAGAGATGCTTTTTATTTAAAAAATGGTATTTGC
The DNA here is from genome assembly GCF_000695815.1 of Acanthisitta chloris. Taxonomy (NCBI): domain Eukaryota; kingdom Metazoa; phylum Chordata; class Aves; order Passeriformes; family Acanthisittidae; genus Acanthisitta; species Acanthisitta chloris. The sequence continues at coordinate 6,930 of NW_008682096.1, forward strand.
AAATGAATTTCTGTCATTTTAATGGTGATCAGTAACACTGCCACCTGAAACTTTACTTAAGTCTCATTTCTCATTTTCCCACAAACCCAGATGTAAATTTATGTAAAGAAATTACAAATCTAGCCCTCATAGGTTGTTGATAAATTAAAAAAATAAAAGTACTGGAAAACATTAACTAGGATATTCCAGTGGGAAAACAATTTTGAAAGACAGAAAAAGCCACTTAGATCCTTGATATACTCACACATTTTAATCCAGATATGTGGTACAGGGTCATTTGGCTTAAATTTATATGTGCTTGAAACTCACAATGCTGATTAATTTTTGTAAACTTTTTTAATGACTCTTTTTCTATTGTGCTATTCTTTCTCTGAATAAACTGCATGCTTGTTCAGGTTAAGAAAAAAACAGGAGAGGCAGCTTGCACTACTATGCGCTTATGCAAATGGTTAGAAAATCTTTGTGGAAATAGGGACAGATTTCCTGGATTTCCTTAATGTTAAAACTAGATTATATGAAATATTTTTCAAAAGGTTCTGTGATAAAGCAGTGTAGCAAATAGCTTTTAACCTATTGTACACTTTTGTCAGTCTGAATTACGAGCAAATGTGACAAATTTCATCAATTTGTGTTTATAAAATTGTATGAAAATTATTTTATAAGTTTGATTTGTCAGTTGTCCTGGTCATTCAATACTGTATGAGAAAAGTTACATTCTTTGCTTTCTTGCATACACTGAAAATATACATTTTCTGCCTGGCATTGACGACCTTAAGTCTGGATGGTAGAGTAACGGGAAGTAATTTGCAAAAATATGTCCTAAAAAGATGAAAGTATCTTTACCTCACTGGATTTACTTCTTTTTCCAAAATCTTGACCTTTGGAATTTTTAAGGATGTGGCCAGGCACTTCAGAAAATAGATGGAAAGTTTTTAACCACCATGAGTATTGTATTGACCACTTATTTGAAGGGCATTAAGTATTTGGGGATGTCTGGAGTCATGATATTGTGGAATACATATATTTGCTGCTTGTTTTATTGCAGAAATTAAACAATGCTCATTTTGTGCTTGCCCCACATGCTACCAAAGTTAATGAAACAATGATATCATCTTCACTATTTTTTTTATGGGAACCTGGAGCACCAAATTAATCACAGAATCACACAGAGTGACTCTAAACCTGTCTTAGACTGGGGACTCTTTTTGGAGGTTAGAACCTTCAGATCACAGTTTGGAGAGAAACAGTAATTTCAGGCTTTAAGTAGCCAAGTATGCAGAGCAGCTAAGTAATTGTTAACTTTCCTTTTGAAGTGATTCACTAAAATGTTTATTTTACCTTTACAAAAAACATTGTCTTCAGTTCCAAGAAAGAATCCTGTTAAGTGACTGTTCCTACATTTACTGGTTTTCTTGCCATTGTTTTCTACAAGATTTCTTATAATTTTATGAGACTGAGACTAGGTCTATTGGACCAGTAATTATGTCATGCAGTCAGTTTCATTTTCAGTTCAATCAGTGAATGACACCAAGTGTGCATGTAGTTTTCTCCTAATGCAGGAGAGACCAGGCTGCACACTTGATCAGTTTTAGCCTTCCATTGCCTCTGGCTCTGTGGAGCTGAGGGGAGTAATGGACCATGAAAGGAAGGATGTGACACCCAAAAATGACAAGATTTACACTGTTTCCTGTGTCCTGCCTGCTGGCAAATTTCTATCAGGGTAAGTAAATATGTACAGCTCCTGCTAGCCTGTAAAATATTCGCTTGCTAGGGGTTAAAGTCTAAATGAATATAGCTTGTCTTTACCATCTTGAAGATAAGAAAAGCTCCCTTTTAAACACGATCAACAGCCAGAACTGAGGGCTCTGGTGACCATGCTGTCACAAGACTTCAAATTTCAACCAGAAGTTCACTATCATCTGCCCACCTGGGTCAAGAAAATGTATAAGCATTTGCCTGATGAACATGCACACACACACACACACAAACACACAGACACACAGACACACACACACAGACACACACACACAAATAAAAAGGTATGTCTAAAACATATGCCAAAAATTGAGTTCAAGGATAACTCAAGCTACAAATCTCTAATATGAGTGCAGGTAGATTGACAGAACTCTGAAATGAAGTTCTCTCTTTCCCAGCTGAGGCATAAAATGTGATGACACAGGTTTTCCTTATGTTCTTTTGTCATAGCACTTCAAATAAGCTCATGAAATCTTGTTTGGAAGGAAGTGTTCATTAGTATAGTATAGATTTGCACTGAATCTGTGTGATTAAGATTGATAATCTAGCTCTTATTAAACATAAAAATCTAAAACTGCCTTTGCTATGAAGTTGTATTTCTGCCAAAAATTCTCTAAAATCAGTTTCCTATTCTTGAAGACAAGTGTCTATAATAAACAGAATTATTTTTCTCCAGAAAGGTCCTTTATAATTTCCCCTAAACTCATATGCTACATGAGCATATTATACAGGTTTGAATATTTACATTTTAAGATTTATTCTGTCCTTTGCGGTCTTGGCATGTAGGCACATGCTTTAAAACACGTTTGTCTTTATCTCTTTCTGACACTGTGACAATTCACCTCAGAAGCATCAACATTTCTTGAAATAAGATGCAAATAAGGGGAAAATCAAGAAAGCCAAAAAAGTTCTGGTCTCCATATGGTACAAATTTAGTCTGTGCCACCTTTGTAGAGGTTCTTCTTGTATTGTTCTTAAGTACCTCCCTGTGTTGACAGCTGGAGATATGATTTCATTGCAATGTTTGTGTTAAAGGTGAGGAGGGAGGCATGTGCTATATCTTCTTGATTCAACAAAGAAAATAACTTACATGACTAAATCCAGATCTCAAGGCAGGGATGCCTTGGATGAAGGGGAAGACAAAGTACGAAATTTCTATTTATATAATTCAAAAATTTATTATTCATTTCAAATTAAATAACATTTATTTTGAGTGTGTGGGGGTAGGCTCTTATTCTTTGTGGATCTTGCTGGACAGAGTAGGTATAACCTGTTACTCCATCAACCTCTGATGAAATAATTACCCTAAAAACAGCTCTCCTCAGTCTTGCCATAGGATGTCTGAATCCTGAAACATGGGGATGCTGCCAATAGTAGTAAAATTTGAACTAGCAGGATGAAGCATAGAAAAATTAAAGCAAGGTAAAACTTACTCCTGTAGCACCTCTAAAAGCTGGAAAAGAATGTTCAATATTGATGTCCCTTTCATTCATTTTCTAGGGGAAGTCCTGTAGAGAATCAGTACCAGGAATATGAACGTTTGATACCAAAGATAAAGGGGTTTGGGTTTTTTTAGACAGATAGCATAACAAAGAGAAAATGAAAGATTATTCAATCTCAAGTCATATGATGGAAAAATGATATTTTTTAAATTTAACTAAGGGCATTTTGATTATATTCACTCAACAGTATCAGTCAGCATCAAATCAAAATGAGAAGGTCAGTGAAGTGGCCACATTAAGTTCAAATTCAAAGATTAAAGAAGGGATGGATGAGGAGAGGAGGAAGAAAACCCACCTTATCAATAGGTGACTAAAGGATTGGTGCTACAGGCAGAATTTTGGCTTTTTCGACCATGGGGCATATTCTGTGTTTCCATGCCTACTAGACTCAGGTGGACTTCATGTCTCTAGCAGGGACAAAAGAACTGTAGCCCATAAGTTGGGAGGGCTGATCAGGAGGGGTTTAAACTAGGTTTGAAGGGGGGTAGGGTGGAAACCAGGCTTCCTAGAGATGAGCCTCAGGGTGAGAAGTCAGAATTAGGAGCTAAATCCTAATTAGTGCATGTACAATAACGCACGCAGTATGGGTAACAAACGCAAGGAGCTGGAGGCCATTGTGCAGAAGGAAAGTTATCATGTAGTCACCATCACAGAAATGTGGTGGGATGAATTGCACGACTGGAGTGCTGCCATGGATGGTTACAAGGTCTTCAGAAGGGATAGGCAAGGTAGGAGGGGTGGAGGGGTGGCTCTGTATGTCAGAGAGCCTCTCGATTCTGTAGGGCCTGAGGTCGGTAACAACAAGGTTGAGTGCCTATGGGTCAGAATCGGACGGAAGGCCAATAAGGCTGTCATCTTGGTGGGAGTCTGTTACAGACCACCCGATCAGGATGATGAGGGTGGTGATTTATTCTGCAGGGAACTGGCGGAGGTCTCTAAATCACCAGCCCTCGTTCTTGTGGGTGACTAACCTGCCAGATGTCTGCTGGAAATTTAATACAGCAGAGAAAACAGAGTCTAGGAGGATCCTTGAGTGCATAGAGGACAATTTTCCACTTCAGCTGGTAGAAGAGCCTACCAGGGGTAGGGCCCTGCTAGACCTGCTGTTCACAAACAGAGAAGGACTGGTGGGAGATGTGGTGGTTGGAGGCCATTTGGGGAACAACGACCATGAAATTATAGAGTTTTATACTCAGGGATGCAAGAAGGGCCATCAATAAAACATCTGCCCTGGACTTGCGAAGAGCAGACTTTGGCCTGCTCAAAAGTTTGGTTTGAAGTGTACCATGCGAAACAGCCCTTGGAAAAAAAGGGAAGAGCAATGAGGCTGGTGAAGGGACTCATGCAGAAGTGCTGTGAGG
>NW_008682096.1:11700-14113 GCF_000695815.1 Acanthisitta chloris
AGGTTTAGGTTAGATATTAGGAAGAGATTTTTTTATGGAGAGAGTGATCAGGCATTGGAATGGGCTGCCCAGGGAGGTGGCGGATTCACTATCCCTGGAGGTTTTCAAGATGAGACTGGATGTGGCACTTAGTGCCATGGTCTAGTAATGGCAGTAGGGTTGGACTTGATGATCTTTGAGGTCTCTTCAAACCAGGTTGATTCTATGATTCTATGTTTCCCTCTATTACATTCAATGCCTTGAACCTCAGGCCAGTCCTCTGGCACCCTATACCTCACTGTCTGGTGGCACCCATGGAAGAAGAGGCAAGAAATTTGCACACAGGCACTTTACAGTGCATCCTACAAAGACGTCTCCACTAGCACAGTGTATCCAGCCAGTGGTGTGTCAGCTGGATCCAGAAATCCATATCTTCTGTGCTTTGTTCCCAAGATCCACACTGGTCTACCCATCTGCAAATTCCCATTACACAGTCACTCATCAGGTGTTTCTGAAGCATTTCCTACATGATGGAGAAAAGAACTTGAGAAATTTCCGGGAAACAATGGTTAGTGTTGTTATGTTATAATGCTGTGAGTTTGGAGGAATAGAAACTTTCAGCCCGTGAACTTGACCTCAAATCCTGATATGCTTCTTAAGGTCCTACTCTGTTCTTGGCATACACTGGAAAAATCTTAGTGTGAAGGTATTAGATCTTCTTATCACATAATCTAAAACTACTCTCTTTCAGGTTGAACCCATTTCTACTTGTCCTGTCACTACATTCCCTTGTAAATGCCCTCTCCATTTTTCCTAATAGTTCTTTAGTTTCCTTACAATAATGCCCAGGTCCGCTCGGCTGGTTTAGGAGAAGGTAATTTTGTATCACTCCAGGCAGTGCCTTGGTAGAAATAGCACAATTCTCAGGAGGTTTCACATGAAAAAATTTTTACTTAGAAACTTTGGGTCACCTCTGAGGAATAAGACACTTGACAATAGGCAAATCACTCTTGAAAGAAACAATAATTTGCCAAAGGTTTTTATAGCATATCTGGAGTTTACTTTAGTAAAACTTGAAGGGTTTGAATATCAAAACAGTTCAGAAATAGTAAAGTTCGTATCCTTCTGTAAAGTGAAGCTTGAGAATACTTGACATGAACTTGTAATTTATGTTATTGTAAAAAAGTGAGTATCACATAATTTAAAATGAACATGCCATCTGTAAATGACCTTGATAAGCATTGCAATCAAGAAAACTCACCGGTTATGTGTTACGACATCATTGATTCTCCACAGGGCATCCTCTGTTTTATTTGCATGCTAGTCATCTCATCAGCAGACTTTTACGTTACAGGTCTATGTTGAAATACAAGCAGTTACTTTTCAGTATTTGAATTTATCTGAAGCATTTTAAGGCACCTATAGGATATTATTTAATTTTTATTAATCGAGTCATTACTTTTCTTCACATTCCTTTGCTTTTCCTTTATAATTCTGAAATCAGACTATTAGATAAACAGAAATCCATTCAGTATTTTTGGTTTGGTTTGTTTTTAAACATTTTGCAACTTTTGTACAGTTTAGTATAATTTTAATATATATATATATACATCATAGCTACATTTCAAGCAAGTACATTTTCCATTCCTCAATATGCCAATATTGAGATAAGGTTGTTTTGTTCACTACAGCTACAGAAGTGCAAGAGGCATCTGAAAGAAATATTCTGAAAAGGAAATAACACATGTTGTTTGTAAGACATTAGGCTGACAATGTTATTTGAGTAGAGAAAGAAGCTATTAAAGAGAAAATTTTACACTGGAGAAAAAAACCTCACTTTTCTGAAAGTTTAGCAAAGACCAGATATTATGATAGCAGTTTCACATGACAAAGGGTCAAGAAATAGAGAATAAATTGAATTGTCAGTGCTGTGCCAAGAAAGCAAATGAGGCTCTAGAGTCAAATTCTTAGGTTTCAGCCTGTGAATTCTTGACATCAACCTGATTTTCCAAATTTCAGTGATTTCAAACCCTTCTTCCAGTAGCGTAAATTATGGTGATGTGTCTATCACATTTATCCTCCATTTTCACAAGCTGCTTATTGCCTCAAGTGACAATGCATATGATAAACACTTCAAATCTGTGATCTCAGCAGGTTTCCCTGTGTGCTACAGGTTGCATAAGATATGTTTCTGTGTAGCATGTACCTACAGAACGCTTATTGATAAGCACATAGGGAACACCTTTCCTGCAGTATTCTGAATAGAATTGAACAATTTTGGTATTGGTTATACTCTTGTGGTGGATATTGTTCTGCCTGTGTGTGATGCTGTGTGACTTTGAATTGTCAAAGTTTTTGTAAGTAAACAATTGATTTTCAGTTATCTGCCTGAAAGATTTGCTTATTAGAAAATAAAATAAAATTATATTAAAAT
>NW_008682097.1:0-1556 GCF_000695815.1 Acanthisitta chloris
CCCCCGCCCGGGGCTCGCTGTCCCCCAGCTGCGAGTCTGTCCCGTGCCGCAGGTGTCTTTGCAGCAGTGTGAATGGCACTCCAACTCAGCGTGGGGCTTGTGGGGTGACCCGTACGCGTGGGGGGCACGGAGGACTGAAAAAAAAACTATGGGGCAGTGTGACTTGCCCTACAGTCTGTTGGCATGGCCATGGGGCAGGAGCAAGTACCGTGTGCCTGCCTTTGCCTCTCTCTGGAGCTGGCATACAGAAAATTTCCTGGAGTTTGTGAGGGATGGGAGGGAACCAAACCCATGCTAACTGGACACAGCCGCGGGCCGGCCTGGGTCCCCAGGGGGGGACAGTGTTATGCCACTGTGTACAGTGCTTGGCCTGGCTCACTTCGGTACTCTCTGTTCACTAAGCATAGAGTGCCCTTGGCTGCTGTCACCTCCTGGAGCTTGTCCTCTGGCTCCCAGACAGCTGGGTCATCTCATGGGGTTTGGGGATGTGCTTCCAGCAGCACAAATGCAACATGGACATGTAGCAGGAACTCTGCAGTGCAGGATTTGCCTGGTGGGGGCTAACTGTCCTTGCCTCTACATCAGTCCTTGGGGCATAGACCTGCCCAGGTCAGATTCCCTTGGGGATCCACAGGATAGAGCTGGTTTGTTCAGCCTTGTGTGTCTGCTCTTTGAGCCAGGCTGTCTGACACACAGAGCCTCATCCTGCTGCTCTCCTTCCTTCCACCCCTGCCACACGGGGCTTTCATCTGCGATTGCTTGTCCCATGTCACCTCCTGCCTAGCAACAAACAGGCTTTCATCCAGGGGAGCTGCTCCCTTCCATCTCCTCCTCCAATAAACCCACAGCACCTTCAAGTGTCTCGCTGACACTCTTGTCTGGCCAAAATGCCAGCAAGCAGCAGCCTGGCAGCCATATCCTCTTCCAGGGTCACAGATCCACACATGAGCACTGGAGAGCATGCACTGGGTCATACACACATGTTGGCAAGGAGAGGGATGTGAGTGCAACCCTGGGACACGGGACTGTGCTAGTCGTAACAGGCTGCTCAGGCCAGTGCTTGCCCCTGGTGCTATGGAGGAAGCAGGGGAGCCTGGGCAAGCACTCCAGGCTCTCTGTGACCCGGGAGTGGTTGCCCCTTTGGACACTTTGCTCAACACACCTAAAGCAAGGATTGAGTCACTGGGAAATGCCTGTACCTCTCTCCACTGGCCTGAGGAGAAGCTGTCCGTGACCTGGCACCCAGAGGCCTGCCAGCTGGGATGTGGAGCAATGTTCCCCTTGGAGCCCCACAGCTTTCCTCTTCCTGCTTCACACCCTCCATGGCCCTCTCCCTCAGGCACATCAGGGCGTGCAGTGACCTGCCTAATCCATCTGTCCCTGTGTGTGGCAGGACCCTGCGGCACAACGAGGCAGGTCTTTCACAGAGCAAGCCTAGCCTGATGTATCCTGCACCTGGGACCATATTCCCTGCAAATGGGGATGTGGCCAGAGGGTCACCCTCCCTCAGTACAACCCACACCAGGGATGCTTTCCTGGTACAGGGCAACACTAGG
>NW_008682097.1:1580-2354 GCF_000695815.1 Acanthisitta chloris
GAAAGGAAAATGTGCATACTACATCCCACGTTGGTGGCTCCCCTTCCTCTGCTCCCAGTGTGGTGGCCACATCCTTGGTCAGGCATAGCCTGATGCTGCTTGGGGCCACCCATGTCCAGCCTAAGGAGCATCCAGGGGAGGCAAATTGTTTGGGGCTAATGGGAACAGCCTGCAAAGGAGAGCTCAAACACACGTGATGGTTAAGGGACACTCAGTGAAGTGGAATGTGAGTCCCACCCAGACAGTAAATGGGCTTGTGTTGTCCCTTCACAGGCAAGAGGAGGCTCAGACTCCCCCGGGCGGTTTGCTTCACTCCGGCATGCTGCTCCCATTGTGGGGCGGGGGCTGCATCTTGGCAGGGCAGCAGATGGACAGCGCCTGCCCTGGCAGAGAGGCCCCAAGGCTACATTGGGCTCTGCCCTTGGCCCCCACAGCCGGTGTGCAGGGTGCTGCAAAGCTGTGTCAGGCTGGGAGAAGGTTCCTGGTGGGGCTCCTCTTGGATGGATGGCGCTTGACGGACCCTCCCCAGGGAGACCCTGTCCAAATGGCACTCTGGTCCTTCTGCCCTGGCATCTCCCTGGCCCCAGGCCTCTCCAGGGATGCAATGACATCCCTGCACAGCACAGGGTGCAGCACAGACCCGAGCAGCTCCCGGCCCGCTGCTGGCAGCACCTCCACACAAGGTGCAGCAAACACTGAGCACGATGTCCCTATCTGTGCAATGCGCTGCCGCAAACCCTCTTCCTTTCTGCCCCTTGGCTCTCGCTCACCGCC
>NW_008682098.1:0-719 GCF_000695815.1 Acanthisitta chloris
TCACTGGATCTTGTCCTCAGAAAACTGTTCCCTGCCAAGATGCTTCTCACTGCTCATACCTCTGTCTCCTTTCTCACAATCGGGTTGCAGAGGAGAAGTTTCAGAGAGTTTTGGAGAGTGGAACCACAGCTCTTGCTGTTCTGGCTTTGGACTATTGCCCAGATATCCTCCCTAAATGTGGAGATGGCAGCTGAAGGCATGGTTATCCCTTCTGCTCTCTTGGAGTGTGTCAGTGCTGTCCCAGAGCTGGTAGAAGGGAGCAGGTCCTTGGCTGCTCTGTAGTGTGTGGGCTCTGACTGGAAGCAATAATTCATGTTTATATTAACAAGCCAAGTCACGAACCAGAGCATTGAGGCCTGGGCTTCTGTCCCATCTTGCCATTTCCTCCTACACCCAGCTGAGGGACAGTGCAGTAACATCTTAAGCCCTGCAGAAGGACAACAGTCAGAGCACAGCTCTGATTTTTGGTACTGTGGTGGTTGGTAGCAAGGATGTTCTAGTCCTCTGCCTGTGGCAGAACAAAGAACCTCCTGTTTGCTCCTTCCTGAGTTGAGCTCACAAGTTCAGGTATTCATTGCTGAACAATAGGACAGTGGACATTAAACATGTCATGTTTTCTGCTATTCCCACTCAGTCTGTACTGTGAAAGGTGAGAAGGTGGTAGGGATGGGTAGTTATTTCACAGAGCCAGCAGAACAGATGAGGAACAAAGTCAATTC
>NW_008682098.1:738-1283 GCF_000695815.1 Acanthisitta chloris
TAAGCAGCTTAGTCTTGGTTATAAGCACCATAGAATGAATGGGATCTGCTACCACAGTAGAACCAGAAAAGATTCCATTACCTAAAGCAGTGGGGAAAAAAAATGTACCTTTGTTGTATCTGAGAGCAATGTGATGGAGCAATGCAATGGAGCTGTTGTGTAAGAATTCAAATTACAAAACATGATAGTTTCTGCCTCCTAGTGAAAATACCGTGGAAAAAGGTAGTCTCCTAAGATAAGTGATGTATTACATTTTACTTTTCTGCTTTTCCCCAAAGCAACTACAATTTAAAAAAATTCTTTATCTTTCTGAGTAGGTGGTATCTATTAATATTTTAATTGGGGTGAGTTTTTAACTCTGATCAACCATATTGTTTATAGCTAAAACATGCATGACTGAATAGGTAAGGTCCAGGAAGATGAGTTCTATTCCCTCAGCCTCTGTGCTTTACTTTACATTGACTTCAGGACACCCACACAGAGTTTGCAGATGAGAAGCCATTAGATGGGCTAATGGGGCATTGAACTAACCTGAGGCAATGTGT
>NW_008682098.1:1314-42637 GCF_000695815.1 Acanthisitta chloris
TCCCTCAAGTATAACAGGAGGCTAGAGGTAATTAAGCTAAAAATGCAAATAAACATGATGTGACCATTTTTATGCCAAGTGACCAGCTAAGAATAAATATCTGGCTGGCATACATGGTTTCCAAGGAGCAGGGTAAATACCAGCTCACTGCTTGTGACAGGGTCATGGTCTCCTGCTGTGGCCCAGATTGAAAGGTGAAGATTCACAATATTTATCCTTGCCGAAAGTGTCTGGGGTCCTGTTAGAGGAAAGAGAAAAAGATGGATGGTTTGGTAGGTTGTTCAAGTAGTCTTCCCACATTGGGCCACTAGCTTACCTGAAGCAGAAAGGGGACGGTCATTATTGGTGCTGGCTCTGTGGGGACAGTAAAAATGAATTGATGGCTTTACTCCAGCTCTTAATAGAGCAACTTGTTCTAATTGTGCCTCTTTGAAGACTCTATAGAGGAGAAATGTTTGGCAGAACATAGGAGTTTAACTCTTATTATGCCACTGAAAATCCCTGACCCTGAGGACAGCATGATGAGCACATTGGAGACAAGAATGCCATGCAACAGCTTGTCTTCCAAGCTCAGCATCAGTTGAGAGTGAAATCAATCCATCAGTTTTCACAGGCATTATAGCATTTCCTTTAAAGGCTGGTCATCCATACACCAATGGAAGTTCTGCCAGTGGCATCCATGGATCTGGAGTTCAAGATTTTTCAATTTAGTCATCACACAGCTATCTGTGGAGCTGAACAATGCTCACCTTGTGAGCCCCTTTTTGGCAGTGACTTCATGTATTGCCCATATTCCCAAGACCCATGTCTTCTCATTGGGTCTCTAAGGATTACAGTGCAAAACTGATGTTGTGCTAGTTTCTTACTGCATTGGAGGAGGAGCAGTGTTTCTCATAGCTCAGCCCTTTCCTGAGCAACTGAAAGATCTGCACAATTTTTCCTGCACTCAAGCTTTTTCTCAAGCATGCCAACTTGCAATTTGGGCAAGTTGTGTTTACATTGAATTTTATTCTCTCTGGAGGTTTTTCATTCAGTAACTGTCTAGCACAAGTTCACAGGAGAAATTTACTTGATGCTGAGTGCCCTTTCCTCCTGTTGGCTTTAAAACTACTTATGGGTACTAAGCATCTTGCAGGATCACGTGCCATCATTTATTTTACACAACAGTCTGTTTTACATAATAAGATTTACAACATCAAAGACAGCAAGAATGTTCTTTTTAAGAAAGAGAGTGCGAACCCCTTACAAGCTTAGGAAAAACATTCACATCCTGTATGTATTTTTCTCATTCTGGAGTGCCTGCTATTTAACAGTGTCTGGGGATTTAAATGAAAGCTGACAACAGAAATATCCCAGGCATACCTATTTTTTAAATACCTTTAACTTTTTTTAGCTGCCTGTCTTCTGGCTTTGCTTTGTCACAGCAAAAGCCAAAATGTTAGAACAACTTTGTTTACAGGATTTCCATGATACTGCAAATAATGTCTGTGCCTGGTGGAAACCCAATGAAGATGTACGAGAGCACTGTCAAATGTGCACTGAGGAGAAGATATCTGGCATTGTGGGTTTTTTTCCCTTTCAGTGAAACAGTTGCATTGCTATTGACTCAAATTTGGGCAGAACCCAGTGCTTTTCTTTACAGCTTTTGCCTAAGGAAGGAGCTGTGGAGTACAAACTGTGTTTCATTGATCTTACAGGTCCTGCCAAAAGGGCAGGGGCACCGTAGGAAAGTATTTGGAGGGCAGGGTGGGGAACTCTGCTATGCATGGCCCTAGTGAACAAAGACCTTGTTCGATCCATTTGTCAGATTATGTTTTCTTGCACAGCAGTACAGGGGGAGTTGAGACAAATCAAAGAATATGAGTGAGATGCTTGCGGGTGAAGTGATTAAACACACAGTGTTAGATCCTTGGTCTGATTCCCCAAAAGAAGGCAGTGACATCCAAAGGGTGGAAGAGATGGACTTGTAACTTCTCTGGACCTGTAACATCTGTGGACCAGGAGGTCAGGAAGAACCACTACACAATGCAGAAATGTTTATAAGTTGTTTAAAGAGCTGTTTAGTGAGCAGTAGGAATAAGGGGTTGGAGTTAAGTGCAGAAGTCAGACCAGTTGATTAAAGCAATTAATTTTCGCTACATTGCTTTTCGAAAATTTTAGACTCCCTGTTCACAGGAGTCCTTTAAAGTCCTTTACTGTTTCAGTGTCCTCTGTCATGCTTCTCATAACCTTGTGAAATGGGCTGGCTCTGCAACCTGAACAGATCTTCTGGCAGCTGCACTACCCCAGAATTGTGCATTTTAGGATTTCATAGCAAAAAGAGATTCATTGCAAGAAAGATCTTGCCTTTCTTTCTTTCTTTCTTTTTCTTTCTTTCTTTCTTTCTTTCTTTGACCATTTCTGTACAAGAAACCAATTTTTATTGCTATGTCTCACATAGTTGTAGGGTTAACTAATTTTGTTAAGATCTAGAATGTGCTTTTAAATATACTCTGGAGAAAAATTTTGCCGTGGCAGGAAATTAAGAAGATGAACTAATCAGTTGTCTTTGTCACCACTTTTACAATTCATTTTTATGGTGCTGTGTCTTTATGAAACCATATGAAATGTATGAAATTGTCCCTGTTTGCAAGACTCTTTTAAAATGGTTTGGAATTCTTATTTGCAAGCCCTGTTTCAGCTATAAATACATCGGCAGATTAGAATTTCATTGCTGCAGTTTTTCCTAACTGCCTCAAGCACAATCTTCATGCAAATGGAGTAATCCCTTCCCTTTGCAGTCTCTAGGTCAAAACTGGAGGAATGTTTGCAGGGACCTGACTGCCTTTTCGAGCTGGCTCCTGTAGAAGAACAGACAGACAGTCATTGGAACAGCTCATGACATATGTTTGGCACAAAAAGTACCCTTGATTCCAAGTTCCAGATTATACTTCTCAGCTATGGCTGGCCCTCTTCCTGGGCACTCATTAGCTTTTCTTTTAGTCATTTTACACCCTACAGAGGTAGTCTCCTTCTGGTGAGATTTTCCTGTTATTTTTTTTTTTAAGTTGCACAAGGCATGATCTCTCCTGTGTAGTAGTGTGAATGTGATGGGGTTTCCTTTGGCTGAAATGGTGGCTGGCAGAAAATGTGTACATTTTTTCTTAATGAAGAGGGAAGTATGAGCTGGGGAGAACAGCTCATGAGATATCTGATGTGCCTCATGAGTCTTACTTCACAGCACATACAGCCCTCAGGTCTGCCTGCTGCTGTGAAAAGCAGAACTGCTTCATCCCCTGTGTCTTAGACACCCATGTACATGGGCCAATCCTTTTCTGCTCGAGAGCAGATTTCTCTAGGACCATATGGGTGCTGGCCCCTTTCCAGCCTTGGGGGCATCTTCCATTCCTGGCTGCAGTACCCTGTGTTTCTGAAGAGTGGGACCAGAATGATGAAAACCACCTAGAGCATTTAAAACCAGAGAATGAATAGCAACAAAAGAAGCCTCAGAATGCAGAGAGGTGACTGGCTGAGGTAATTTAAGATAAAAAATGGCTCTTGTCTAGCAGCTCCTTTATAACACACAGTTACTGTCCAGAATATCTCAGGAAACCATTTTGTATTCTGCTAGTGTAAACCTAGATAGCAGTTTTATCTTTAAAGATTAGAAGTTATTTGGGAAAGTTTCATTTCATTGTTGTATTTAAAACAGAACATATCTGCTTCTTTGTCATTTAACTGTTTTATACATTAAACATTCCAGTGAAGCTGAATTAAACAAATGTTAGTCAGACAGCTTATTTGAGTCTCCTTACGGCATCAAGATAAAAATCCAGTCATCCCATGTTATAAGCACTTCCCTTCTCTTCCCCTGACTCCCCCGGAAAAGGTTTAAGTTGTTTGGTTGTTTGTATTCTTTGAAGAATATGAAGGTTTTGCACTTCAGGCAAGCCCATTTCCTTTTTTAATGGGAAAAGCTCCAAGCATTGCTTTTCAAACAGAACTAGAAAGATTATTTTTGCAGGCTTCTGTTGAGCACTTTTGGACAACACCCTATAACAGGAAAGCATGTCTTCTCCTAACTATCTTCAAGATGAAAACAGATAACATTCCTGTTTTAAATTGCTAACCGCAATTAATGGTTTGAGATGATTATAGTAATTTTTAAGTTCTTTTACCCTTTTACCCTTTTTATTCAAATGAGTTTAGTGCATTGTCCAACTTGAAGTTCATTATTGATCATATGGTATTTGAACTTGCAAGAAGGACTAAGACAACCAGTTCCTTGTACAAGAACATTGAAAGGAATGAGCCTGGGAGTAGACCCAGTGTAAAGTCAGTGTTGAGCGTAATGGGTTTAAGCATAGGTTAGAAAGAAGAATGTTAAAGGTGAAAGTCTGGGCCCTCAAGGAAGGAAGTGATGGGATTAAAGGGACAAATATTTGCAGTTGGGTTGCACAAAAACATTTTGAACTTTCTGGTGAGTCTTTTTATTTCGTATCTGCTGATGAGTAGAGGTCATAAAATTGTTTTAGGAGTGCAAATTAAACTTAACCACAGCTTTACAAACTAAATATAACCACAACTTGACAAAATATCAAAGCTTTTTTGCATGTGGAATCATGCAGTGTGGTCTGAGAAAGCATATAAATGCCTATCTCATTTCTAAACCTTTTAGTTCAGGGAGCAATGAGTACACGTAATGCACACTGATACACGTGGACATCCAAGTGGTATTGAAGGGCAGAGGACCTTGTATTTCTTCTTGCTGTTCTGGGTGTTGAGGACCATGGATGACTAACAGGGACCGAGGCTGAAATTTCTATCTTTGCTCAATAGGATGACAAATAATTTTGTGATACCTTTCTCTTAGCCCATACAGTAGAATAACATGATTCAGCACTTGACCAAATTCCTAGTATCTGCCAAGTTTGCACTAGCAATTGTAGTCAGAGTGATGAAGTGTGAGGTCAAGATTGCAGGACATGCAGTGTATGATTTGAAGATAAAAGTGCTATTACTGAAAGCTTTCAGGATTGCAGATTTAGGAGAAATTGTTCTGTTTTATTAAAAAGAGGATGTTAGCTATATCCAACAGGCCTAAGATAGCCAGAAACATCTCACTAAGAACCAGTTCAGCGCAAAGTGGAGGATAATCTTCTGATCATATATATCCAGCATGTTTTTGGTTCCTTGTATTCCATGAACAATTCATCAAGGAGACTTCCTGCTTTCTGTTAGTTTAAAAAATAAAATGGAACACATCACCAGCACTAAAATGTGTTATATGATGTTTAGATATGCATGTTTTAAAAAATTAATTTTTTTTCCTGATTTCTGGATTTCCAGCACGTTATGTTGCCTTCTTTTTCGTTTCCTTTTCTTTACTTCTTCTCTTGCTTATTTGAATGATGAGTACAAAGCAGAAAATAGCTTTCTGGCAGTAAATGCTCTCTGGCATTGGAAAGTATTTGATGGTTAAGTTAAGAATGAAAAATATGGGGTTGGAATATGTGGTGGTTGAGCTGCTGTGCTGGCTGGGCGCCTTCCTGGATGGCCAGACGTGTCTTGCTGCCGTAGATTTATACCGTGGCATTTCTGCAGAAGGGGGAAGAAAATACTATTTCTAAATGGGGAAGGGAAAGACTTTGAAACAGAGAAGCTGTTTTAGCTCTGGCTTTTAGATGCTTTCTGAAGTTACCATTCATCTCTAACTTCCTAAAACACACCACCACTGAATAAAGGAGTGATACCTTACAGATTGCCTCACACTGGCCCTTCCTTCTGCAGAATTCATTGCTGTACCAGAGCTTTCCTCATGTGTGTTTGTGGAGTATGTGGCCCACAGAAGCCCAATGCTAATGGAGGCATATAGGCATCCAGTACATTGATAATATTAATGCCATGCTACCACATCTGCATTGTGCTTTCTGTGCTTTGGAATTACCCTCTTAGCCAGATAAGTGACTTAAGTGCCCGCTTTCCACTTTCCATTCCCTGCAAAAGTGAGGCTCGTTTCACTGCTCAGTAGCTCAGGGAGAGACTTTGGACATGAATTTCTTCTGCAATTGCCACAGTGGGACAGCCCTGGCATACTAGTGTAATTTGCATTGCTGTCTGAGGACACTTCCATGGTTTAAGCACTTCAGGAGCCACCAAAGCAATTTATGCACTGGGCAGCCAAGTGCATTCTTTCCTGTATCCTGCTGTGCAGCAATCTCTGCAAGACTGTCATGTCCCACCTTCCTCCTTCAGTCTCCTCCCCAGCTACACTTGCCTATGGAATAGGCTTTCAAACCAAAGCTGTCTGCCCTTTGTTCCTGAAGGAATCTCCCTCTCCCTTGGGGTTCACAGCAGCAGGTGGGGATTGCAGTGCCATGGGGAGCAGGGAGAGCATTCCATCCCTCTCTGTTGTGATTAGTTTAGTGCACATTGGGAGCTATAAAATGGAGCTGGTGATGATCTTGACACTCCTGTGCAGGCAGCCTGACCCAGAGTGTGTCCCATGGAAGAAACCTGTACTTAATTACAACTGTCAACTTAGAAAAACAGTTCTGTCTCTTTGTTACTAAATACATAGCTTAATCTCTATTGTAAACTGGTTCTGTGTTCTGGGACTGAAGTGCAGTTTATTTTTAACCTGAGCCTGACTTTTATATAGAATGTCCTTCCTACAGCCTGTTTGCAATGCTATGGCTCTGCAGCTGGAGATAAAAAAGAATATGCTGTTTCCCATAAAGAACTGCAGTGCCAACGGGAGCACTACGAAGGATCAAGATACAGTGGGGCAAATGATAGTATTGATGCTTATACAGAGGTCTTTTTTTTTTTTCATTTGATAGGAGAAAAGTAGAAGATTTAACAAAAGGAAATTAAATATAAAGGTAACATTTAGTTTACATGGAAATAATGTTTTCTTATCGCATAGATACTTGCTTTTTTTATAACAATACATGCCAAGCTAATACTTAAATCATGTATAACATGATTTATATTCAGGGGCCTAGTGACTGGTACTGTTTTAGGAAGAAAAGGCATATGGTTTTAATATGTTAAAATTTGTCTTCAGCAGCATAATGGTTTTAAAATACTATTGCCTTTCCCTCTCTATGTGCTTCTCCCATTTCTCATTTCCCAAATTCCACAAGATCCAGTCATCTGGCTTTCTCATTATCTGGCCCATTGTATATTGTTAGTCTATCCTTCTCTAAAGAAGGGGAGACAAAGGAATTCAGTATTTAATTGTGTAGTTACTCATTCCCTATTTGGAGTCAGGTTTTAGTTTAATTTGTGTTTCTTTACATGTTTCTTGGTCTTGCCTGGTTGTAATGTGTTAGTGCCTGGGAATGGTTTGCTAGCTAAGTGTGGAGGAAACTCATGCCTGCAAGGGGTGTTGGGTTTTGCTTGCTGGCTAAACTACATTGGGGGGTTTTAACCCTTTGTGCAGCAGGGAGACATGTGCTTTTCCTGTGGCTGGCGCACAGGTTTGGTAGTTGCTGCCTGTAGACAGGGTAGGTCTCTGTGTGGAGCTGCCTGTTCATTTTCAGGAGCTGTGGTCCCAGAAACCTTTCTTGTGACAAGGCAATGACAGCAATTGTCCATGCTGAAGGCTGTGTGAACCTCCTTAAGTGCAGGGAAGGGGAAGCAATGGCTGTGATTTAATCCCTTCAGAGCTGGGTCCTAGACTGAACTCCTTCAGGTCTACTGGGAGGAGTGGCATGGTGCAGTGGGGTGATCCGGGTGATGAGGGCTTATAAAGAAATCCATAAGTCTCCTCTGCTTTATTCCACCTGCATGTCTTGAAAATTCAGGGGCTATTTAGAAGCTGCTGGTAAGGACTGAGTGGGCTGGGTTGGATGAGAGCACTACAGCATGGACTAATGTCAGAGCCATTTGTATCTCTGCATATCCGAGCTCTGTTCCACATGAACTGGAAGAGCCTCTGTGGCCTCCAGGAAACACAGGAGTCAAGGAGTGGGAGAAGTTAGCAAAATCCATTGACATTAATCCAAATTAACCTTTGAACACCTCACGTTTTCTGAATGCAGTTTTTTAAATGGCAGCAGACAGCAGTAAATGATCTTGTTTAATATCTCTAGCTTCAGTGAATGTGAAACATTAGTATGAAATCTCCTTATTGTTATAATAAATATCTGGTTTAGCCTGATAAGAGGTGAGATGGTTCATAAAATGCTGGATGAGTAAGCCTAAAGAATCTGTTTAATTGAATCTTCTTTCTTACAATGTCAGAGTAGTCGAAAATAGAGGTCTGGGGAATTGTGGTAAAATGCTGCTTTGGCATTTTCTCATTGGTAAGCCAGGCTGGTGATGATCCTGGTTTGGGTCCCCATGAAACCAATTGAAGGCAAGTCACTCCTAACAGCAAATGAGGCATTTTCATATAAACCTAGACTTTATGAAAATGTGTGTGTGTGGGCTGGGAGGCACAGAGCTTAATTTCATAGGTCAAATAAGGATGTGAGGCTGAGTCTAACCATACTGTCTGAAGTAGCAGGAAATGTGTTTCTTAATGTCACCATTTTTTCTTTTCTTTTAAGAACTGTTATATCGTATAGGGAACACTTAGCAGCTGTGTCTCTGAGTCCCTGTTGTTTACTGATGTGACCTTTTATAAAGCTTTCAAATGTGGTGGGTTTTTTCTACATATAAAATGAAGCTTAAATTTAAATTTCCTTTACCACTCATGTTGGCATGGCTTTGTATTACACAAGCAGAACAAGTATCCCTGCCTTGAGTGAGCAATCTACTGGAGCTAGTTATATGAGAAAAGGCTCTGAGAAAGGTTAATACATGCTACATTAAAACATCCATATTGCATATACAAGATCCTTGTTTTAGGTGACAAAAAATGAAGATAGCACAAAAAGAAGTGATTTGCTATCGCTAATTTATAAATCCTCTGCACTTCAAAGCAGGTTAACAAGCAGTTAAGGGGATCATAAATCTTCTGCCTATGTAGTAAATACCCACATTATACTCAGTAAACACAAAGAAATGCTTATTTATTCATGCATAGGGCTGAGCTCTGACCTATAGATTTCTGAATCTTCTTAGAAGATACTTCTCATTTTATGTCATGATCTTACTTTTTCCTCCCATGCTGCAGCCTTCTCCTCATCTGGGAAGAATCATGTCAAGTTGTCAAACAGAGTAATTGGTTTAATATTTTGTAATTCTTTCACTTGAAAACTGATTCTTAGCTGGTGATAAAATCACTTTTGTTTTAAATGTTAGTGCCTTTGACAGATAGAAGTATTAGATACTTTGATAGGATTTTCAAAGTCGCCTATGGGTTTTGACCATTTAATTCCCATTAATTTCTGAGCGGTTCTTTGCTTCCCTCGAGACACTTTCAAAATCTCAGCCTTTGTAAACCTTCTGGAAATGGCTGGGTTTAAAATCTCTTCGGTTTCAACTTAATGGCAAATCTGTTTCTCACCCAGTTTCGACAACTATAAAAGGAACATAGGACTTTTCCTTGGAGCACTGGGCAGGGGAGGCAGCCAAAACAAGCACAAATAGGATCACAGCGACAACCTCACTGAGATCCTGACGCCTCTTTGGGAGGGAGCTCTGTTTGCTTTTGCAGCTCTGCGGGCAGAGGGCACATCCTCTCCTCCACATGAGCTGCTTCCCACCGGGACTGAGGGGAGGGAGAGGCCTTACAGGCACAGAAGTAACCTAGTGAGGGCTGCTGTGACTTCCCCTGGTGTGCTGCACCTCCCTGTCTCCCTGTGCAGGCAGACATGCAGAAATTTCTGGTGGCATTGCTAAAATATAGTGGTGGAAGAGCAGGGCTAGATCTCATCTTCCTTGACTTGTTATATTTCCTGTCTTGGAGCATGAGCCCGTGAGAGAAGGATGCTCATCCGGCAGGATGCAGCTCTGAGGAGATTAGGGAAAGGCTGGTTTAGCTGTGAAACCTTTCCTACGGTTTTTGTTCGGAAATGTACAGCTTGAGGAGCTTAGTAAACTCTGGGTTAAAACTAGTAAGTGAATTCAGAGGCAGACAATATGGCCTGTGAAGTCTGGGCTGATGACGGTGAGAAAGCAGAATGTGTAAAACAATGGGGCTGGGAGCACAGGGCTGGAAGCAGGCTGGGAACGCGGAGCCAGCTGCGCAGCCTTGGGCAAGCCTGGGAGTTGCAATGCACGTGATGAAAGCAGCCTGGTCCAGTAGGGAAATTCTGCCTGCAAACTTCCCTTCTGCCCTGAAATCATCAGCCTTCATCTCTGTCTTGCTGACATTTCTTGGCTCCACGATTTGACTTGTCAGGAGCAAAAGACAACGTGAGAAAAAACATTTTGCAATTCATGTTGTTCCTTTGCGTTCATTCAAAATGGCTGTTGGGCACGGGAGGGAAAGTCTTTCTCCGGAGTTTAAGAAAGGGAAGCACAGCAGAGTGGCCCTGGGTCACACTGTGTAGTCTGGCTGTGTCAAGCCTTACCTGTGATCCTCGGGGAGTTACTCTGGAATGCCTGAAGCTCCTGAATGGTTTCCTAAATGGGCCTTTTCCTTATCCCAAGGAAGGGTGTGGAGACAAAAGTGACCTTTGAAGTGGTCCTGTCAAACCAGGGGTTGCGAAAAATATGTTGCTGTTGATCAGAGACACTGTTGTAAAAATACAGTGTGTCCAGTATGCTGTCTGCATTTTTCTGACTTGTATTCATCTGCTGTTAGTCAAGTCCTGTCCTTTGTCTTCACAAGCACTGGAGGGATGTGCAGTACGAAAGGAACGATCCTGAGGCCACCGAAGAGTCCCACTTTTTGTTGTTGTTTATACCAAAGTATTATGTTATGCTATTGGCAAAGTAATTTTCAGCTCCAAGTGAGACAAGATCAGTCACAGTGGTTTTCACAAGATTGATGTGAAGAGCTAGAGTGGTGCTAATTAATCAGAGATGGGGAGAGCGTGTGCCTGCATACTCAATTAGTGTAACATTTCCTAAATTGGAACGGAGCTCTGACATACAGTAATACTATAGCGAAGCCTGAAGGGTGAAGAGATACAATTCATAATGAACTACCTTAACTCATTACTTGAACACTTGCACCCCGAGACACTTGAGTGGTGAGCCCAGAGTGGTTTTCTATCTACATACTGCAGTGCTGGGAATCGCCAAAAATGCTTGAAAGAGCATTTCCTTTTATTTAAAAGATGTTATATAACTAGGCTCCTTAATTATGTTTTTACTTAAACAGAAAGTGGAATGGGTGTTTGTCACAGTAAATCATCTTTGACAAAAACAATACTTGGTTACAGCTGCTTTTCACTGTTCTTTGAAATCCAGTCTCTTTTAAGAAAAACTGCAGGTTGTGAGAGCTGCTACAATGCTATAAATAACAATAAAATGCTAGTTCCAGATTTGCTTCAATACTGCACGTGGAGGCTTAAAAACCAAAACTGACCTTCGACATGAAAAAAGGCATAGATTGTGGGATAGAATGCTTTCTGTTCTTGGTGTCTAAATTAATTTCACTCTTAACCTCTAGTATCTGTACTTGTTTGTTCTTATGTAACAGCAAAGATACTTTTTCTTGCCTATAGGTAGAATAACCTGCAAGCCTTTGTGACCTGAAGGAGCAGAAGATTTTTGTTAAGTCGTTGAAAATAAAGTGATTCAATGGTATAGCAGCTTTAATTTTATCCAGATTTATAGTTTACATCAGGCACAGCTGTTGAGTAAACCTGCAGAATGAATTAGAAATGGATTAATGAAGCTCTAAGACAAATAGATCAGAATATTTTAAACAGCTCTCAAGGAAACAGTTTTATTTAATTTTAGTCATGTAATGGCTTGATACTCTGAGCAAAATGGAGTAAAACAATAGACCTAAATTCTAAATTGACAGCCAACATATAATTTTTTCCACAGGCTTTTGAAGTATGCAAGCACATATAATTATTTTCTGACTAGTGAAATTGGTTCATATGGTTTATGAAAGAAGCCTTCCCTAACAAATATGGTCTGTGGCAGCTGGCCTGATACCTGCTATGCCACTCCACTGGCTCTGAAACCAGAGATAGCAGTCCAATTTCATTTGCAGTTATGCTGCTGTAAATCTGGAGTAAGTTCATTGGTTTGATTCCAGCATTAAAAACTTAAGTTACTTTTCCAGAGTCTGTCATTTCAGGCCACATTCAGTGCAATGTAGTGTGGATGAAATGTGTCTGATATCTTTGATATCTTAAGTGAGAAGTAGGTCACTGATGTTTGATTCTCTAAGGGAAAATACCAGACAAAGGGATGATAGCTGCTGATAGACTTACTCAACTTAAGAAATCCTCAAGCTGATTACGTGCCTTCTTCAAATTTTGGCCTTGTTTCTGCTAAACAGTCCTTGAAAACACTTACTTTCTCTGAGGTTTGCTGGAGGAACCTTGCAACTAGTTTCTATCTTAGTCTTTGGGTTGTTATTGGAATTCTCTGAGCACGTGTTACTCCTGGATCGTGGCTAACACAACAGGAGCTGCCGAGCACATTTAAGAAAATGCCAGCAGGTTTATTGGTCTTAATCACACTGCTGTAGTAAAACTGCTGCAAATCTCTTTAATTCAGAATATCCTCCTTTTTGCCATTTGGCTGAAGTGTTGCTACTCAAGAATTTAATTTGGCAGGAGGAAGATTGTACCTGTATGGAAGGAGTGGTGGCCTCTCACTGCTCGGAAGGATGAGTGTTGAAGCTGCCTAGAGATGGATTTGTTCTTTGTTCCGCTTATTTGTCGTGTTTGCTTGCTTTACAATTGAACCTATTCCTGTAAGACGTTGAGAAGGGATCAGGAATGCTTAACAAAAGAGCAGGTACTTGGGAATATGGATAGACCAGTATGTGTAAGAAATAATTATCCTTGCCTTACACTCAAGACGTACAAGGTACGCTCTTCACCTAACCAAACATAGGTCAAACTGAGCTTAGCCCACTCTTGAGAGATGTGAAAAGCCTGTGCATGTACTTAAATTCTAATGCAGTGAAAAAAATCCTCTGGTTGACTTTCCAGAGTAGATTGTTATTCTAAAAATGCTCCTGAAATTAGAGAACGGATACAGGAGTTTGTCTTGGCACACTCTTAAAAATTGTCCAAAATTTGAATTGCTCAGAATTTCATACCCTTTGACCACGGAGCATGGCTACTCTGCATCTAGAGTTACCTGCTCTACACCCTGCAGAATCATCTAGAGCAGCATATACTTTTATTTTCTCACTGCAATGACTTGGCTGTGCTTAGAGTCTGTATGAGTAGAGAAATAAAATTCAAGTCAATAAAATAACATAAGTAGCATCCCTGATAAGGTACAAAATGATACTGCTGTACCTCAGTCATGCAGTTGTACAGCAGAAAATGCTTCTTAGACTAAATCACCATCTCTGAAAATTCAGAATATTTTTCCCACTTCTGTGTGAGACTTCATGGTTTAGTAAAAAAATCTCCCATTTTTCTCTTAGACCATAATTCACCTGCCTTTGTTCCTACTTCTTTCAGTCCTGTAATCAATCCCAATTATCCCCATGTTTCTGCATCTCATTTCAAATGACAGTCTCATGCCATACCTAAAACCTTCAGGGTTACCAATTAAATAAAATATCGCTGAGTGGGTTAACATATTAGCAACCTTTGCTCAGAATATTTTTGTGAAAATACTCTGAGTTATTAACTGGCTGAACAGGGACACAAGTTTTGTCATTAAATGCAGCTGACTGAAAATTGAGGTAATTCTTCTGATTGTATGGACAAACAGCCCTGGAAACTGTTACTGTTCAAGCTATTGTTCTTTGATCAAAAGGAGACTGTGATAGAGATCATCCTTTTTTATGAGATGGGAAATGTGAGTTGTATGAAATGTGCTGCCTTAATGTCATCTGTTATGTACTGATGTTTCCAAACTTCTCAGAATGAAGCATGATCCTACAATAGGCTATAATGATAGGGTTGTTTGGGGGTTTTTTTCTTTGCATGAAAATCACATATTTCTTGGTTTTTTTCTCACTGGTTTAAGTTTGGCCTTGATGTTAGCTGTGCCACTCTGATGTTTTCAGTGACCTGTGTGAAACAGGGTGATGTTTTTGCCCCCCTTCCCAAAGGAGCAGCCAATAACTTCCCATGAATGCAGCTCTTCAGGGAGGCAATGTCCAAGGCCTTTTGATCCATGAGAGGAGGAATGAAAACTAGCACGCAGGTGCTAAAGTCTCACAAATAAAAAAGATGCAGAGTCATGGACCGTTGGGCAGAGCATTTCTCATGTTCCCGAGTTCTTATGTCACCTCTCCAGGAGCAGCTCTGTCAGGGCTCTGGGTGCACTTTTTGTAGATGGTTGCACTGTGTGCCAACAGTATCGTGTGCCTGGTGTGGGGGAACTGGGGAGCAGTTTGTAAAGTTACCTCAGCTAATTTGATGTACAACAGAGCTGGGTGTCTCCTCCCAGCGTTTTTCAGTCTCAGGGAGCGAGTTCCTGTTTAGGACCATTTGCTTGTGAAGCCCCTGAGCTAATAAACCTCCCTATGAACCAGTAGCTCTGGGTTATCTAATCCTGACACATGAGCTGACTGCCTGGTGGGAATGTTGAGGTCCTGAACCGACAGTAGTGCCTGGGATTTTCATTCTCTGTTTGCCAGCTGGTCAGAAGCTTGACTGAAAGGCACAAATTAAAATCTAGAGAGAGCCTTAAGGGAAGGGCCAAGCAGATGGAGATCAACGTGGAGACTGGTGAACAGGATAGTAAGACATAAGACACAACTTGTACTTTTGCCCTCATGCTGCATCTGTTACTGGAATTAAAAATTGGGGTTATCATTATTTTAACTTGCCAACATATATGAGCTGACAAAATGCAATTCTGGTGTGCCTAAGCATTTTCCTGGTAATGCATTTTATGTTGCTGCAGTAGGACACAAAGCTGTTGCTGCTGTTGTAACACAGACACTGAACATGTGAGGTGATTGTGTGGGTCACAGCCATATTCAACATCATGCATTTGCTGTTAATCATTGGTAAATTGTATGCCAGGCCAGCTGTACAGTTTAATTTCTGCCCTGTGTCTGTTTGCAAATAACATGACTGTGCATATTGAGTCATGTTATAGACACTTTATTGACAGTAGCTTCTTATAACCTTATACCCATAGCTATGTTTGAGTGGATTAGCATTGGCTGTATAGCAACAAAATAAATGAAACACAGTTATTTCTAACAAAATGGCTCTTTAAGTAAAGCAGTGAAGTGATGATGGTATTTTTAATAAGCAAAGTATTTGAAAACCACTATGGTTTCGTTTTATTTTTTTTTGCAAGTGAATTAGTATAATTATGTGTTTTAGTTACTAAAGTGAAAAAATACAAATAGAAAAGCATTTTTTATTATACTAATGAATCTGCTAAAATACTGATTTTTCAAATGCATTCCACTAGGTAGGAAAGGATGAGGTGGGAATTAAGATAGCAGACAGGACACATGGGATGTGGTAAAAAGAGGTTGAATTGGAAGCTAAGACACACAACAGTCCTTGGGTAGGAGTTCTGCATGGTACAGCATGTGTGTGCATGTATACTGACGATCTAATTGGGAATGTGTTTTAAAAAATGGCTTTTTAGATGAGCTACTGTTTACAAAATGTTTATTACATACATTCTCTTCTGCTTTTGATTAGTGTCTGGATGTAAAGACTTTATTTTATATGTCCTCTTTATAGAGAAACAACCAAAACCTGAAGGAATTCTGCACTGTTCTTATATTAAATCAGTCCTGATGGTCTTAATCGAATCAGTAATTAAAAACAAAGTTAACTTGGTACTTGATTGAGATGTAAAGATGTTGGTAATTTAATGTTTCCCTGTCTAGAACAGCAAAGCTGAAGACGTTTGGTTTGCATCAGCATTTCACAGTCTTTCCAAGAAGTTGC
Organism: Acanthisitta chloris; assembly: GCF_000695815.1. Lineage (NCBI taxonomy): Eukaryota > Metazoa > Chordata > Aves > Passeriformes > Acanthisittidae > Acanthisitta > Acanthisitta chloris. The sequence goes on from NW_008682098.1 coordinate 17,211, forward strand.
ATGTTATGCCCATGTTGGTTTTTTTGCTTATTCTTTTTTCCTTTGGATAAAGTGATACTGACTTGTGCAGACAAGTAGCAAGATCCACATAGGTCTGACTGTACTCACTGTGTGCTATGCTGTAAGCTCTGTAACTTTTTAAGGCTTTTTTTTTTTTTGGGGGGGGGAGGGGTTGGCATCCTGAAGTAGAGAGTTGTGAGTGGTCGTGTAGTGAATTCTACAGAACTGCCTTGTTGCATAAGGAATGGGATGCCAATATCTCCCTATCCATATAAATTCTGGGGGTACTGGAAGTATTGTGTAGTCTGAGTCCCTGTGTAAGACTCCTGGAAACCTCTCCAGTACTTTCAGCACCAAGAAGTCCTTGCTGATGTTTGTCCTTGGCATAAACACAGTCTGAGTTCCCAGTAGCTTGGGTAATTCCCCTCTCTGCTAAGTTAAGCTGATTCCTGCCCAACCACTCTGGGGTGGGTTGAACTGGATGTCTTCTAGGAGCTCTTGGAGCCCACTGGTCAGCTATGGAGCAAGGACCTGATATGGCTGACAAATGAACTTCTGCCCTAGTGAAATTAGAAACAAACAATTGCTACAGGGTGACTGTGCATTGCAGGATGAGTAATAAATTCACGGTAAATTATATTTATACAGAAACAGGGAGGCACCATGTATCTTTGGTAATTTATATGCACAATCTGCCAAGTTACTGAGCTAATATTAATTTGTGAGAGGTTATCAGCCTTGCTCTGCAAGATAATTTAGATTATTCCTTGTGCAATTCCAATGCATTCACATGAAGCTGTGGGAACAATAAAAATATTAATAAAGGAATTAAAAATGGGAATGCTTATGGGAAAGGAAAGGCCCCATACATCCCTGAATAAACCTTGTCCCTTTCATGCTGATTTATTTCTCAGTTCTCATTCTATTGTAGTATATTTTCTGTAGTTTTCTAGCCTGTGCTGATCACCATGGTATTCGAATACTTTTGGGTAGTCCATTAAGTAGGATGTTCATCAGATCATTATACCCTGTCACTAAGGAGAGGATTAAATAGTGATACTGTATCTATTAATCTGGGAAACTGTGCTTCAATTACAGCAGACTGGAGAATGGATGGAGATGAGTTTTATTGGCGTGTGGCCTTCATAGAGTGTTGGTTCTTTACTTTATTTGGTGTTTTTTTTCTTTTTGTCTGTTTAAAAAAGAAAATTATTTGAAAATCCACATACTGATAAAAGGAGTCTTACCCATCTCTTACTAGGGAATTATCAAATGACATGTGATAGTCATGTAAATAAAAAAATGTTAGAACCTGTCTGTCTATCCAGGAAGAAAAAATAAAACATCATTATTTTAAGAATGCCATGCAAGTAAGCAGTCAATCTCCAAGGAAGAGGTGAGGAATAGAAAAATTACTGAAATGTATTTAGATATATCTGCTGTAGGGGAAAACTAACCAGAAAATTCCATCTCCTGGTAGTTAAAAAGGGAAAAATCTCCATCTGCCAACACCTGAGATTGGAGGCGACACAAATGAACATCAACTAAAGTTTTGATAAAATATTAAATAAATATTTTAAGCTATTCCCTTGCAGCATTCACACTTCACTGCCAGGATGTGTGCAGGGACACAGAAGACTGTGGTGTTAGATTATCTCAGCTAGATGGAAAAATTCAGAAGTTACATAAAGGTTTTCAAACACAGATATTGCATCCCAGCAGGAGAAACAACTGTTGGGAATGGTGACATGTAAGAGATAAATTTTTAATTAACCGAATTCGTTCCTTTTTTTGAAAGCTTTTGACTACATAATTAAGAGGAAAATTTTCCAAAGTGGTGTTGTTCTGCAATCTTTGCCTCTTTTAAAATGTAACAAAGATTTTATGAAACCAACATGTTAAGATACTTGTCTTCATCAAGTTATGTATTTTTCATTCATGTTTATTTTAAAAGCAATCATTTAAAAACTTGGGGGGGAGGGATAAACTAGCAACACCTGTTTATTCAGCTGAAACAGCTTTGTGGCCAGAGTTTTCCAGGTGATACTGATAGGATCAGGATTATAACAGCAGCCAAAGGGGCACATTGTGAGAAGGTTGCTGGCAGAGCAGGAGGGATATTGGGAGAGGCTTTGCATCTGCTTGGACATGGCTCTTCCAATATAAAAAAGGTACAAGTTTTAAATAGGGGATTGTCCCATAGTGTAATAGGCTTAATGCTAGTTCTGTAATTACTGATGTTCTTGTAACAGAGCCAGACTGGAAGGTGAAATGGTATCACACTCAGGGTTGTGCTACTTGGAGTTGGATGTCCCTGCTCTGTCCCCAGCACCTTGTGTCATTAGGAATCCGGGAACTGGGTGGGGGGTGGCAGGAGGTGATGTGAGGAAAAGCAAAAGTAAATGTGAACTGTTAGAATACCACTGCAGGGGAGTGCAGAGTCTGTGTCCTGAGTGCTTCCAAGCGTGGATGCCTGTCATAAATGAGATGACATTCAGATGCTGTGACCTCTGTGCCTGCTTTGCAACAGGAGCAAAGCAGAGCCAAGTGCAAGCTCAGAAGGTGCATTCCTTCAGTGTGTTGCTTTACTACCTACTTCTTGACACTTGTAATTTGTTTATCGTCTGGATTTACTGAAACAATTAGCTTAGCCCCACTATTCTTTCTCTGAAAGTGCTGGTGATGAGCAGTTAATTATGAAATCACTTTATCACGGATTCTTAAATGCAGTTTGTTGATTGACCAATGACAACATACAAATAATTACCTGTAACTCTTTCTGATTTATCTTGTTTTACAGTAAGCTACATTTAATAATAGCAACCTTGCTTTGCCTCCAACCCTCTAGAGTCTTGTTTCAGTAATCATTACTTGCAGATGCAGCTCATTTGTGCCCTGATTCATGCCCATCAGCCCCAGAGAGGTCATGCCTTTCACATTTATTTTCTCCATTTTAAACAAAACAATATGTTGATAGGGAATAGAATATGAAAAAGATCCTGCAGAATTTATGTGTGAAGGCTGCCCATGGGAGCAAGGGCTTTGTCTCACAACTTGTGGAGAGTTTTCCTCAAGGGAACCCTGCCAGCTCAAGGCAGTAGGGACTGCCTTCCTTCTGCTAGGTGATTCAGTTTGTTCAAAAGCAACTTTACAAATTTTCAGCCAATTTCATGATCTGAAGCGCAGATCAAGTGGCTTAATTTTTCAGGCTGATGGCTCTGTCTTAGAGAAAATTTGTCTGTCCTCACAAAAATCTTTACATCTGCTGGCATGGCTCCTGAATGGGATGGGACAGGGGAGGTAGGGTTAGAAGTGTTCAATACATTGCAATTTGACAAGTTCAATGGAAACCAAAGCCAGAGTAGAGAAACACAGCTCTTTTGATGCCTGTCCCTGAAAGGAATGATGCTGCAGGGACTGTGCTTTCATTAGACACCAGTGAATCCCCTGGGGAAACAGCTGTTGTGAGTGCCTTGACTGCAGGATGGGGGAACGTTAAATCAGATTACACACACTGTTAGACACTGGTGGAGCCAACCACAAGACACAAAATCTATTGTAAATCCAAGTTCCATTACTTCTGCTACCTACCTTGCCATTGTGTGTGCAAGGGTCAGTTCCAGTGAGATGCTGAACATCTTTAGCTACATTAGAGTCTAATCATTACTGTTCACTTGCCTTCAGCCCCTCCTGGCTCTTGTGGGCGTTTAGAGGGTTTTATGTTGCATAATCACAACTTCTTCTTAGTAGTCATTAGTCAAAAGGACATAGAGAATCATCCTATGACAGGTTTTAGTCATGAAATTTCATAAGTGCTCTTGCCTGTGTGTGCTAAGAAAGGAAAATCCCATGTATTTGCATGCCTTGTCTTTGGGTAGCAGTGAAAAAGATAACTGGCCACTTGGTTTTCTGGGAAAGAAAGGAGCATTATCAGGGAAGATACTGGAAAAATTAATTAGAATACTAAATGAGAAAATATTTAACTGTCATTACTTCAACTTTCCTAGGAAAAGAGAGAACTTAACATTAATTGCCTATCAGAAAACAAATATTTAACTGTCATTACTTCAAATTTCCTAGGAAAAGAGATAACTTAACATTAATTGCCTATCAGAAAAATGGTGGATGATTATGACAAATGAGTATGTGGGATGCAGGATGAACATTCAGATACAGGAAAAATAGGGCAAAACAAACAATATCAATAATAATAATAATTTCTGGATGTATGTGTGTCAGAAAGAGTTGAAAAATGTTTTTTAAATTTGATTAATCTTGTATGTGTGTGCATGCACATGCCTTTTTTTTTTTTATTGGATTAGCAGGGACATCTTTCAGAATTACGAAATACAAGCTGTATTCTCCAATACTGAGAGCTCTTATAATTGCCAGAAGTACAGTAAATGTCCCTATCATTCTCTGGGTTTAATCTCAGCATAATTAGCTCCTTGCACAATAGAGTGTTTAATTTGAATGGCTGCCAAGGCTCATTAAGTGAGAGGAGTAGTTCCTGAGATCTCTGTTGTTAAAATTGGGGCTCTTATATCAGAGAATTTTCACTGGAGGTGTCACGGGGTTCTTTTTGATATTAATTTTAGGCAGGAAACTAAATATTTAAAGAGGTACTGCTGCATCTTTCTACTAGATGATAGAAGTTGGAATTCACACCTTGCTCAGAAATGGATCTGCACTCTGGCAGATTTTTCAGAGCCAACTGGGACAAAACCAGAGCACAATTAGTACTTGCTTGAGCACTGAAAGAGAATATTTTTCTAGAGAGGGGTATATATCTGGTTTTGCTTGTGTTAATTGCCAAATAAAGATTATTCTTAATTTGAAGAATAGGAACTCTTGCAGTGAATATAATTGTGATTTATTTGAAATAATGAAATCCTTTCATCAAATATTTTCCCTCATATTTTTCCCTCATATTAAACATCAGTTTAATATGAATTCTTGACTCTTGATTATCTCTGTTCTGTTCCTCTGAGTTGTTTTCCTGCTGCAGAAAACTATTTCCCATGCTGGCAGTGGGACTACAGTGCTGACTGAAAGCAATTGTGTTCCTCATGTTACCTGGCAATTACCTGTGACTCATTCATATTGTCACCTGAATTAAAGCAGTGCTAGACTGCATCATCGTGATGGATCTCATATTGCTGGTTTGTGGGGGTTTTTTCTTCAGATTAGCATACTAACAGTGCTAATTCATGTCACCTTTAGACTGTTTGAAACTGGATGACAAAGGCTGTGCTGAAACTTTTGGAAAAATTATCAAAAGCCAGCCAGCATGTTTGCAGAGTTTGAGGCTGTTATCAAGCCAGCATGTTTGCAGAGTTTGAGGCTGATTCCATGCAGAATCACATGCTGCTTTACACCTTTGGGAGCTTGTCTGTACTGCTTGTTGCTTAAGGTATAAGAATGCAAGCTGATGTGAAGGAAAAAAGCCTCTCAAAAAACCAACTGACGTGTCTGTGGGCTCTATTATTTTTCTCTGAGTTTGGATATTTTGTTCTTTCAGAAGTCTTCTCTTTGTTTTGGTGTGCTTTGTGATGGTCTTGGGACAGTAGAAATTCTGTGATAAAAGACAGTGAAGAATCAGACCCCTCAAGAAAAGGTCTCTTTTCCTGTGTTCCTTGCTGACAGTGCTGAAGTCTGGAATCTGAGAAAGCTATACCAGATGTCTTTACATACACATCTTGTACTTCTTTGTAGTGACTTATGTTTCTTATCTCTTGAGGTTTCACAGCACTAGCCCAAGACTACTGGACATAGTTTCTATTTAAATTGCCTGAAAGATACAGGGGGGTTACTGTTGGAGTACATCATGGTTTGTGTATGTGAAATAAATAAAAATGTTTCTGTGGATCACGAGTCTTCAGATGTGGCACATTATCTGCATGAGATTCTCTAATGTTTTTCCACAGTAGTTAGTTTGCTCGTGTGGAAAGATCCAATCTTGTCTCTTTTTGAGACAGTCTGGGAGAAGTGCACAAACATTAACTTAAAAAAAATGAATTCTGTTCCTGATGCTCTGGTTTGGAAGAGGAAGAGCTGCCTCGTGTCTGTTTCTAGTCTCCTATGATCCTTCTGCTATGTTTATTTAATATTGCTGGCTCTGTGAGGCAAGAACTCGCTCTTCTGTTTGCAGAGGACACGATGGGACCCAGTGCTCAGCTGGGCCCTAACTTCTACCAGGGTATCAACATAATTAGTGCAAGCCTCAGACTGCAGAGGATGTGGAGGATGAATTATTTGTTTATTTAAGAAAAGCCTGAAGAGCTTAGATGGCAAAATTTGCATGAATTATACATTGCCTCAGAGTGGCTCTTTACATTTTCTGCTTATTCCTGTGCAGGTGATGGAGCTTTGGATATCTCTATTTTTAGTGTGTGATCCCATTGCACCACAATTAAATGTGTCTTAGCTTCATAGCTTTTCATGGGAAAAGGTTTTTCTTCTCATAGAGAAAAGCTGTGAGGTCAGACTAGAGGTCTATTTAGTCCAGTATTTTGTGGCTTTTGATAACCCAATAAGATGGACTATTGGTGAGGGTGAGAACGTAAGGTGATGGCAATGTGTCTGGGACCTGCCCTGCTGGGCAGTGATGATCTGTGGTTGAGGGGCTTCTTCAGCCAGAGCTTGTATCTGCATAACTGTGTTTCATAGCCCTGGATTGCATTTACTCCCAAGCATTTGTCTAATTGACTTCTTGCACCGTTTGAATATTTCGGTCTCTGCAGTGTCCTGTGGCAATTTGTGCATTAGCCAAAGGAAGAAACATCTACCTGATGCTCTGGAGCTCTTGTGTTGGCACAAAGCATAAACACTAGCTCTGTGTTCATCTCTTCCATGCAAGTTCTGAATTTTAAAGACTCCTAGTATATTCCTCTTTCTCCACTCTGATTCATCTCTTTTCCTTTTTGAAACAGAAGCCATTGCATACCCTTGCTTGTCCTTCATGCCTGTCCTAATCACTCTTATATCCTTTTTGAGAGGAGCAAGCAGAACTGCTCCCAGCATTCAGGATGTGGCTTCATAAGATGACTGATAGTGTTTCACTCTTCTCTAGTTCTTTAATAGTAATTCCTTGGGTTCTGTTTGCCTTCAGACTGCTGTGGAGCATGGAGGTGACACAGAGAGAACTGTTGGCCTAAGTGATTACTCTGAAGTCTTCTCTGAATATTAAGAGCTAATTTCAAGTCCATCATTGTATATATAATTAGTGTTGATTTGGCATTGATTGTCATTGAGTTTCATCTGCTATTTATTGTACAGTGCTGCGAGATCCTTATACACCTCTTTGCAGTCATTTTTGGTGTCAAGAGCTGCTAGTTACCAGGCTAATTTAAGTTAACCACAGATAAAGTTTAAACTCTTTTTCCCAGTTAAGTTTTGAGCATCTGTCTTGAGTGGTAATCCCTTCACTGTCAACTACATTCCATGGAAAAACCTGTCCATTTATTCCCATTTTTATATCCCATTTTAAAATGGGCTTTCATCGACTTAACGTGGCATGTGAACCTGTATTTATTTAGACGTGTTGGTGCCACCTCAAATAAGGTATGCTAATTTTAGGTAAAAGCAGGTTGTATTGTTGCAAATTAAGTTAAGTGGAGCACGTTTAAGTTCATTCACCGTCATTTATTCCCCATCAGGATTTGCACCAGTTTAATGCAAACAGATTAGATTTTAATTTGATATAGTAGTATGTGAGAGACCTTTGCAGAGATGATCATATGTGGTGCTGACAGTAACATTAAATTCCAAAATGTGCAAAAAAAAAATCAATAAAACGTATTTTAAAATAATTTGGGGCCTTAAGGCAGCTGTTTAATCTATAAAGTTACTGCTCTGAATTTATATTCTCTAAATTTGTCTGAGTCACAGAATTCAGCTAAATATTTCAACATTTAATAGAACCCTACCATATATTATTTTTTAAGGATCTTAGTAGCTGCCATGTAGGGATCTCTTTCTCTTCATCAAATAATTAAAAGCAATGAACTACAGCAGCCAATTTTAAAGTCAGGATCATGCTGTTCATTCTATATTGTTATTTTAAAAACAAAACCATATTAAAATAACTAGTGATACAAAGATGTTTAAAATTTTCAGCTCTTCCTGCTTACAGGCTCTGACTAAGCCAGTGAAAGCAGACTGAATCTGAAAAGGTTGGGGAGGGAATTGAAAGGTCCTCAGAGAAATCACAGAAGAAAATTGCAAAGCCTGAAGTCTTTGTGAGTTGAGCTGTGAAGAAGATGCAGCTTTCATCCTACCAAGTATCATCTTGCAGTTTGTAGAAGTGTAAAATTGAGTTCCCTTACCTCAGTCCTGCTCAGTACACGTAGCCCACTTAACAGTCCTTAGAACAAGTGATGTCCAAGGCTGAGGGGCAAAGAGCAGATAGATAGATGCAAGAAGTGATTGCCCATGGGACTCCCCACCTCCAATGGGCATCCTGGCAAAGAAGGTCCATTTAAGCAGGGAAGGAATGCTTCTGCAGTAGTTTGCATTTAGACATATTTTTAATGACCACCTGAAAGTTGTTGGAAAACATGAAGAGGTAAAATGTAGTTCCAGGAGGAAATCAATGAGGGTGGGTTTGCAGGCCTTGTGTTCCACATCTCCTTGTGGAGAACATGTAAGTCTTGCCCAAAGGCACGTGAAAAATTGCAGGAGTATGTGATAAATTGTACTTGTGCCATAAATGTTATATTGCAATAGGGCTTATTTTGGGTTATGGTTGAGGATTTTCATGTTTAGGTACGAGAAAGTACCTGCAGCATTGCAGAGGTATGAAAACCCCAAGGTGTAGGCAGAGCTGGTCTTGCCAGCACAATTTTTTTTTTAACACATTCTTTTTTTTTTTTTTTTTTTTGCTAGAATCCCTTGGTCACATTAAGCTCTGTTTTCTCTCTACATAGATCCAAAAAGAGCTTACAAAGTGGGATGAGGTTTGCGACTACTTACAGTCTACAAGGAGAATCTTGTCCTTTCCTTTTGCTAGAAGTATTCTTCAAACCAGTGCTGCAGCTGTTTCTCCATTAGCCCAGTGAGACAACTGGGCAAAATATATTATTGATTAGACATAAAAAGGAATCGTGGCCCCTAGTCCTGCAGTTCTGGGTAGACAAATCCTGCTGTTCCTAGTGCTAATGGCTAAATTATGACCTCAGCCCTGTCAGGCCGAATGTGGCCCTGCTGGAATTAATAATGCAGTTGGAATGGAGCTATATTTTGCCTTTCATCTCCATTAGGTCTGGGGGTTGACAGTAGAGTAGGAATTGGCGGTTTGCCTCAGACTGCAGAGATGGCCAAAAGTATGAAAATACGATCTTGTTGTTCACTCAAACAAACGTCTGCCACAGGCTACTGAATCTTATCACACTTGTTTTCCTTGTGAAATATTGTTTGAACTGCAGCGATTACTCAGCCACTCTTTTATTTCCATTCATATTTTATCTATATACTTCCCAGAGGAGGAGGGGAGTTAGTTTATGCTTAATTAAGTGTAAATAAGTGATTGCCTGTTTCTTTTTTTCCGGAGTTTTCTGGGCTTTTATTTCTTTATTTACATGCTGCCTTTGGTCTGTGCTAGAAGAGTGATCTATGGAGGGACTGTCCTCTTTTAAAAAAGTCAGTGAAAGCTTGATCAAGGCACCAATCAATACATGCATGCAGTTCCTGGGTGCTAAGTAAACTAATGAAGCTCTGTGTGTATCCTGCCAATGAAAGGTGAAATATGGTTCTTATTTTCCTGATATTACTCTTGAAGCTTTGCAGCTGGAATGAAACTGCTGCTTTTCTTGTAAATTGAGTTGTAAAGTGCTTGTGCCAAAATGACAAGGAGTTGTTTGAGAAGTTGGATGAGTGCAAGCCTGCCTTTGGCCAAATTACTGGGTGCCTAAGTTTAAGTGTATTGTGAGAGTGAAGAATGTATCTGTTGTGTTCTCTGGGTAATGTGGACTGTGTTGGCCATGAGCCACTGATCTCCGAAAGGGATTATGTAGGGTTTAGATATATAGAGGAATTAGAGCCTGCAGAGAGGTTGACAGAGAAGGTACAGCAGAAATTGGAGACCTCTTCGCTGCTCTTTTCTGACACTTCTTAATCATTTTGTTTCCAGCAAAGAAACTGTGAATTCTTAAGGTTGCAGTCTTAGAGAAATGTGAAAAACAGCCACAGACTGCTTGGATATAGATGCAACCTATAAGAACCAATGTGATATTAAATACATAGCTTTTTTATCTTCTCACTGATTATCCAGATAGTATTAAAATGGGAAGGGGGGAAATACCCTTTAACATTTTATGCTCTGCCTAGTTATTTCCAAATTATTTACTGTAAATATTTAATTTTTATCATTTTTGTTCTGTATCTGGAATTCCAGCACCTGACTCCATCTTGCCCCTAGTTTAGATTGGCTGGATAAGTGTGTTCATCTCTTTCACTAGAAGTAGTTCACTTAAATGAAGATCTTGATCCTTGTTTTTTACAGCCTCACTTCTGTGTAGCCAAGTGACTGTACAGGAATGTTAGCTTTCATTTTCAATAGAAAAGTAGTTTCCTGGCCTTTTGCTTGGAAATGTAACTGCGGTGTAAGTTTAAATTTTGTCTGTTGATAGTCTCATGATAATATTCTTTCTTGTTTTAGCTTCGATGGAAAGTCTCTTTAGTTTTACAGGCATTAGACTGTTGCTGTAGTTTGTGGGAGAAATTTAACAGCAAGTCTCCAGCATTTAAAAATGGTCATTTCTTCTGTTGAGATTTTTTTGAAAAATCAAGTGAAGGCTAACAAAAATGGCTTTCATATTTTTGTGTGTTACTACCAAATGCTGGTATGTATATGTTCGAGATATTTCCTACTTGTCATGCCTGTGGCTTTTCTTGCTGCACAGCTTGTGGCAGATCCTTTGGGTTGTTGCAGGCTCTGTGTTCCCTTAGCATCACAATCCTTTCAGCAGCTTTTGCACTAGGCAATTCCCTGGTGCATTCCCTGGCTGGCACATAGCAATGGTGGAATGTGGCTGTTTTTCTCTTGTGGAATCACTGGAGAATTGGCTGCTTGGAGTAAGATTTGGAAATGGCAGTGTGCTGTGCTTTTTGTCAAGCAGCAAGAAGCTGCCAATAGATAGAACTGAGCTGATTAATGTCATTAGCAGCAATGTCAATTTTTATTTCTATTCTTCATATGTGTCTATGGGTTTGGGACATATCAAGGTTAAATCTGTCCCATGTAAGGTCTTGGACATATCAGAGTTTGAAATAACCAATTTCAGTAGCTGCAGCTGACTGCATTTTGGCTGAGCATTAGTGTAAAAGCAGAAAAGGATGCAAACACTTTTTTTTCCTAAGGTAGCATAGATTTAGATACTCTTTCTAGGTTCTTGTTTCTCTCGCTTGATTTTGGAAGAAGCCTAGTTGACTGATGTAGATGTTTCTCTTGGGTAGATTAGGTGAGACTGGATCCCAATTTGCTCTCCAGGAGATAAGGCTGAGGCAGTTTCTGTGGGCACCCTCACTGCCTGGGCTATACCAAAGTATAGCTTGGGTCTCAGTGAGCATTTTTCCACTCAACAGCATGGAGTAACTGCTGCCTAATTACTACAGCCCTAATGTGACTGGGAATAGCTGGCACTTCAACATGGAAAATACTGTATTTATGTGAAGTATTTGTTGCTGTATTTTTTTCTTGAATATTTTTATTCCTAAAATCTAAACATTATTGTGCCTCTGTGATCCAAATGGTTAGTTTTGTATCCATATATGTATTTGTTTCAAAAAGCCAATTGTGTATGGTGATGTGATGGAAAAGTGGTGTACTCTGCCACGTTCTGAGAGCAGCATGTGTGTCCTGGGTTACAGCAAACTCAAGGCATGAGTCTTTGGTAAAAGTTATATTGTTTGGGACACATGAGTGGTTCTGCCCTGGCAGGCATGTGAAGTAAATGGCAAAGCAAATCTTTTTTTCTTATATTGCTATAAGACCTTGTGTTGTTGTAATACACATTTGAGGTTTTAAAGTTATTTTTTAAGGCATTCCATTTTCCTGACCTCCCTATGAAGCATTACTCTGTGTAAGCAGGTGTTGGAAAAAGAAGTGTTTGCTGTAGTAATCGATCTGCTACCACTGTAATTATTCCCTTTCATTTTTACTGGGCTGAGTTCTCAATACATAACATGGGCCATGATTATAACATACATCACTTCTTAATTTGTGTATGTAGTGGTTTGGTTTTCTGCTTGCTGAATGTGTTTTTAAATGTTGTCATTATTATTAAAGAAAACTATGACAAGCTATCCTGTGCTCTTGAAGTTACTGGAATGTGCTGCTGCTTAAACTACATCAATTAAATTTTACTACAATATCTGTGTCCAATTGCTCTTAACTCTTTTGTCTAAGGTAGCACAATTTTCTTTTCTCCAACCCAAGAGCAGAAATCATAGCTGCAAAATAGATGACATTCATTTTATATTAAAAATTCTCTGTTCATATGGAAGCATTATAGGACTTAGTTTTATAGTTTGCAATGTGTTAAATGGACTTATGGGTTAATGCTGCTTAATAGCTGAACAGAAGGTATAAGAGGGTAATTAAAAGTCAAATTTTACATGTTCAAAAACCTGCTACCTGTTTCCTAACAAAGAAATGTAACAGATGTTTTCCCATTCAGACTTTAATCTTGATAGGTGACACATCATTATCAACAACTGTTGATTAAGAGCATTTAATACCCTAGGGACATGATGTTGTAGAGGTGAAGAAGCCTTCATTGGAACACACTTCTCTGTGTGTTTGAAATTCAGAGGCTGTTACCTGAGTTATTAGGATTGTTTCCTTCTTTTTTTCTTTCTCTTTTTCCTTTTTTTTGTGGGTTTTTTTTTTTTTTATTTTATTTTTCCCTCTTCTTTATTTTCTCTCCCCAGAAAAAGCATGTGTTAATTTGTATAAAATACCAGCGCTGGAAATTGTTACATAAAGTCAACTGATCTTGGCATGTTTGAAATGAAATGTTCCATTTAACTTCCCACAACATCCCCAAGTATTTTATGTTTGCAAGTTGTCATGAACTTGGAAAATAATCCAGATTTTGCTGTATATTTTGTTCCTTCCTGTAGATGTTAAAGTATTTTCAATGGCTTTTTCTTGCTGTCCAATGCACGGATGTGACTCATCATATATTTTCTCAGTTTTGGTGTAGTCCCAATAAATAATGATCAGTAGCTAATTTTGTAAATTGAACCACAGTGCATGACCTTGTATTTGCTCAATGAAAGCCCTTGGCCTAGAAAATGTAGACTGTATTTCTGGAGCTCACTTGGCTTTGACAGAGAATTAGCATGTTGCCTTGTTGAGAGAAACATCACCCACAGCACTTTGTTGCAATTTAAGTTTTGAACTCTGTGGCATTTAGAGTTATTTCTGATGGCAAAACCTCATCCTTAATGGGTGTTGGGATATGCAACAAGGTAAAGGGGATAGACAAGCAGTGCCCCATGGGAAATGCCATAGCTCAGAAAATTCATTAGTTTGGTTTAGATCATCTTCAGTTATTGAAGAAAAACTGTATTTTATTTAAAAATCTTATTTTTAAAAGATGCTTATAAAATTACTGCTGTTTATGAAGCATTGGTTTGCTATTATGCTGAATTCTTCATGTCTTAGTTATGTGTTTTTGCTTGTATAAGGCATTTAAGAAAGCAATAGATGACTGGGTTGCTGCCTATAAATTCAAATAAATCCTCAGCTGGACTATTTAGGGGCAATAGACACAGACTTTCAGGGAAAGTGGGACTTCATTACATTTCTAAATGCATTTAGATACATTCAAACAATGTTAAAAGTTTTGTTTAAACTGACAAATGCTGAAATATCTCTGACTCAAGCACCAATTAGGGCAAATAGACTGTGTGGTTAGAGATGTGAATCCCTGCAGATTGAGATAAAATGCAGTTTTATGACCCCATATACTGGGATACAACTTTCTGACCTCGTGCAGATGGAAAATGATGCCGGAAGAAGAGTTCTGCTGCTCTGGCGCTAGTTCCCACACCCACTGGATATGGGATGTGGGAGACTTCAAATATAGCCTGTGAAAAACCAGGCAGGCACTGAGCTGTGCCTGGGGGTGGATGCTCCTGTGAGATGCTGGGAGACCCAGTGTGAACCTTGGTGTGTTGCCTGTCTCTGGCTGCAAAGGGACTCTCTCAGGCAGGGACTGTTCTTGGACTTGGAGGGGTGGGAATGCTTTTATGCAGTGGATGCAAGTTCTTCAGCTGGGTGACTTTGTTGGGATAGGTAATGGAAGATAACAGTGATGAGAGAGGGAGATAGAAGGAATTGCCCAAACTACGTTTGGCTTTGCTCTCCTTTTCTTTTGATGCTGTAGTAGGAGTGCCTTACATGCTTATCTGCCTAAGAAATCAGAAGCAGGGGAGAATCTCAGTAATAACAGTACTGAATTTTTAGTGGGTGTGATTTGAGAAGCTGGCAGGAAATACTTTCTTGAAGGGCAAGAGCAGATGAGCAGTGAGGACAGGAGGAGTCATTGCTTTTTTCCACATCTGACACCTACAATTTGTAACCCCTCGTAACCTTTGAGGTTGCCTTTCATGACCCATAGAGACATTATGCTGACAAAACACCACTCTCTTCAGGCTGCAGATTTTCAAGGGAAACAGTAAAATCCATGTTTCAGTTGTTAAGAGCAGAGTGTACGTGCAGATGTGTAGTACATTCCTGCAGAGTTCGTGCAGCTGTCTTGAGCCTGTAGTACATGAATGTGTGTTCTTGGCCTCTCTTGTGTGTGAGAGTAGTTCAATGTCCAGACTGAAGTGAGCACACTCTGCCCTGTAGCCCTAATGCCTTGTAGCAGCTATGACTGCCACAACACAGGGGCACTCTTAATAGCTGTTTCTCATTCACTCAGGGCCAGTGTGTTATAAAAGCAAATATTGAATTAACATTTTTCTTCTGATGTCTAGACATCAACTTGATGTTTGCATCCTGCTGGAATAATGCTAACTTTCCAGTTTAGGAGAGAATCCTGCCCAGGCTTTTCAAATAGCAGGGCTTGTGGCTAATTCCCTGCCTGTAGCCCTTGTGAAATGTAATGAAGGTTTGCTGAAGGGGTGTGCAGGCATCATCGTGGTTGGAGCCAACTGGCTGACTGTAGACTCTGCCCAGGCTCCCCCTTGAAGAGCTGTTGGCCAGCTGTATCTGCTTATTTGTGCCTCAGTTGCCAAGTGTTATTCCATTGAGGCTGACTGGGTGATTGGCGTGTCGGAGTCACACAGGAAAAAAAAAAAATAGATCTTTCATCTTGACCTAAGGGACCGTCAGAGTCCCTAATCAAAGGAAATTGCTTCTGCCTTAGTGGAGAGGAAGGTAAAAGCTTTTGGGTCTAGCATCATCTCACAGCAAGAATTCTTCAGAAATCTTGCTTCAGCATCCCTTAATTGTGCCTTTAGACTTTCCTCCTGAAGTGCTTACCTGGAAGAGTTAAATTGATCACCAAGCCCTGGTGCTGGAGCTGTTTTCCTGTTGTTTTTCTTGTGCTGGGAGATGATTAGCTGCCTGGACAAGCTTGGCATCTTGAAATCTGAAACTGTCTCTTGCCATTTTTGTAATGCTTTGAAACACTGGCTACCATTTAGTACATGGTATTAAATATTACTGTACCCTGGGTGTTCTAAAAATTGATAAACCCATTAAGAGAAGTGCAGGGCAGGTGAGCTTTCAAACAATGGTTTCTCAGAAACATTAAATAAATTTTTATATGTACTGTAGACTGTTTTTCACGTGGTAAAACTGACTGAGAATGATTGGGTTGGTGTACCTGTTTAACTGGAAGCCTTTGTTAGTAATGCATCTTCATGTGTGTTGAAGTTAAACATTATTTCAGATTTGAATTAAGTGGGTTTTAACTGGCCCAAAGGGCAAACCTACACTCCAAATGTTTGCACAAGGAATATATATCCTCTTCTCTTTCTATAATTCAGAAATTCTGGACAGCAACAGCTAGAAATACAATGCTGAAATCTTCCTTTTATATATCTTTTGGTTCATTTTGTCACACTAAAACTCAATGCAACAAGTAGCAAATTAGCTGGATCTGCTAATATTATTTCTTTCTAAAAATATTGAATAAGCTTCCTTCGTAGTTAAATTTGAATGTTAAGAACTTATAATAGTGGATAAATATTTCAGAGCCAAGCAGTATACTAACATCTTTGGGCTTTTGCTTTGGGGTTTTTCAAAGTTGGTTTTCATCTCAAACTTGCTTTCTTTTTTAAAGAGGTGAGCTGAATATCCAATGAGCTTCAGTGATGTGAAGCTAATGTCTCATTTCTTAGAGGTGAAATGTTTTATGAGAGTTCTACTTCCAGCAGATTGCATTAATATACATTACAATTATCTTATTTACTAATAGTTACAAAAGTGCTCAATTCTATACATGGTTTGGAGTAATAGAGGCATCAAAGGGATGTGCCATTGTTGTATTCCCTCAGGAAAAGCACATGAATTTTATATATGTTTCTATGTGTCTTGTTATGACAGATCAAAGTCAGACAGTGATCCCAGTAATGCAAATAATGTCTTTCAGCCTTGCCCGAATCAGAGTAGTTTCAGATCTACCAGCTCCTACATTGCTCATCTTGAGATACTGAGTTGATTTCCCAGAATCTAAATATCTGTCAGAAATATCCAAGTGTGGAAGAAAGAACTTCATTAATGCAGGCTGTGTAGATCTCATCCCACAGTTTCTTCATTCACATGGTCCTTCCTGTTGCTTTCCAGTCCATGCAGGTCCATGCATGGAAGGTCCATGTAAAGCAGTGGTCACTGTTCTTCTGTTCATAAATTAAATTTAGAGCTTTTCAGTCACTGAAAACATAGCAGTCTGTTGCAAGGGACATGGCACAGACATAGCTCCCTTCCTCTCCCTTTCCCTTCTTGCAGTTGGTGACATATTCTGAAGTCCAGAAAGTCATAACTACTTTTAGACCAATCTTCCAAAGCACTGGGGAAGGCGTGAGCTAAAGAAGGGAGGTCTTAAGACTGCATATTGTACCAGTATTCCTTTATTTATGTAACATAGGAGGCCTAGTTCTTCTAGTGCAAATGCCTAGAAACCCAAGCTAGTAAATGCTACAGATTTATAAATTATGGGGGTTGTGGATGTGATTTTTGAGTTAATAAAGCATCAGTATTAATTTTTGTGTTCTCCATAAGTGCATAGACATTTATTTATGCAGACAATCAGAGCTACATGAGATACCAACCATGCTATTTATCCTACAGAGAGATGGCCCTTCTCTGCCTTGTCTCTTTTACTAAAGCAGCTCAGCAATGAGCGCTAAGCATCGATCACATAGAGCAAATAGGAATCAATTATGTTTTATGAGGTTAAATGGACCATAATGAAAAGTCTGTTGATATAGCACATATTTATTATAATTAATCTACCTAAAAGTGAATGATACTGATATAAAAATAATGTTAGCAATATCAGTGTGACCGGAATACTAAACTCTATTTAAGGTCATGCCATTGTATCTGCTCAGCTTGGGCAGGGATGGAATAGTTGTGTGGTGTATTCACAAGGTCTGAGCAGGATTTTTGTATTCATGTGGTTATTCATTGGGGAACTCAACAGGAACTGCCCAAAATTTTTGTAGCAAGGTTTCTGTGATTTCTGCAACGTTTTTATACTCAAGATGATATGCAAAGAAAGCTCAGGAGGAAATGTGCCAGATAATTTCATTGCTCTGGTAAGTAAGAGTTGCTCATTCTCTAAGGGCTCTGATGCTTTGAATACATTTTATTTTTCATCCAACAGCTTCAAGTAACTTTATGGTTCCAAGTTTCCTGGATGGCAGTAGCTTAATTTTAAAATATGTTATGCTATTCTCCCTTTCACTCTTTTCAATCAGATTTATAGGTGATAGGAGCCTCTGGAAATAAGACATGTGTTTGCCAAATTCCAGGTTCTTCCTGACCTGTGAGTCACACTAATGGCCACCAGGAACTGTGCACTTAGCAGAAGAGCAAACTAATTCGATTTCATGTGCTGTAAAAATGCAAACCAAGCATAATGATAATAATGCAAAGTCTAACAGTAATATTGTATTACACTAACCCTTTGCCCCAGTGGCATTTAAATCTCAAATATTTATGTATTAATGTTCTTCGAGAGATTTCCTTCAGTATTGGAAAGCAAAGTGTTCAGGGGACAAATTTGTGGATGTTGCCATCTTAAGTGAGATGAACATCTACTGCAGAATTCCATGCTGCTTCTAACTACTTATCAGCTAGTGATTATATTTCTTGATGCTCTTGCACTGCCAACGAAATAAATGTTTCTTTTTTTGTTTGTTTGTTTTGTTGTCTCTAAAGCAAACTGGTCTCTTATACATTTATTTTTTTCTTGCTTCCATTTTTAAATTAAAATTTAATTACAGATTCACATTTCAGAGTCTGTCATCTTTTAGCATTACTTTTTCCTTATTAAACTAACCACAAATGTCACATGAGAAGAAAGCAATTGCCCACTAATTTCAGATTACGGATTTTTGTCACTAGGATTGACTTGAATATGCAATATTAGAATATGTATTAGATGTGAAGTCACTTAGATGTTTGTATTTTCTCTTAGAATGGTGCATAAAACAATCAAGACTACTCTTATTCTTTTGTTCACACTCTTAACCTTGAATTAAGACTAGAAGCTTTGAAGACAAATAAACATTTGTAATCATTCTTTTTTTTTCTGCTTAACAAATTATCCTAGATCTGTAAAGTTCTGAATCATTCAGGAAGTTGGCAGAGCATACAGTCAGAAGGACTTCTGCAATGCAGAACAAAACGGTGATTCTGAAGCAAAATGCATAAAGATGTGGGAGTCACACATTGATCTGATTTTTTAATTTATTTTTTTAGGGTTATGTTTAGCTAAACTCTGTCACTTTAGCATTTATTCAATGAACATTGTTTATTAGCATTGGTTTTTCAGTTACTCTATCTCTGTATACTGTCACAATTTCTCTTGGTATTAAATTTTTCGTAGTATCTATATAGTCATTTTCATAAAAGATATCCTTAACACATTTGGTCCCCACTAGTGTATAAGAAAAGGGTTTCTTGGGACCTTGGGTCATGAATGCCTGAGGAAACACCCAGGTAAAGTCATCTGTTCTGTGGCTTTACAGCCTTTGCAGTAACTATGGGGCATGTTTGGGAAGCAGTGATGGAGGACCTCTTTGCCTTTTTTTTTAATAGAATCAAATCATAGAATGGTCTGGGTTGTGAGGAAGCTTAAAGATAATCTACTTCCAACCCCCTGCCATGGGTAGGGACACCTTTCACTAGACCACATTGTTCTAAGCCCCATCCAACCAGGCCTTGAACATTCCTGGAGATGGGACAGCCACAGCTTCTTTGTTTTGTGTGTTCCTGCCTGAGATTTACTTGGGGTGAACTGCTCTCTGACCTGTTGCTGCCTGTGTGCTCTTCCCTCTTATGCCCTGTTCCCTGACACAAGCCTTTGGTTCTGCCAGGGCTAATTTGGACACGTACTGCAGAGTAATTGCCCACTTGAAGCACTGCTCCTGCTTTGCTAGTTGCTTGTGCTGATACCTGGGGAACACACTTCCTTTGGGAGATGTAATAATTGAGTAAAAAAATGAAAATCCCTTGTAGCATACAGGGTGGAGTGCATGGAAGGGCACAGACAGCTTCTACCAAACAGCTTTGTGTTATGACCTGCTGGATGTTCTGTTGGAATGGAACATGTTGCGTGCAAAAAATTTGACTGTCCTCTAATGGTCTGATAATAAGCAGACTCTTAAGAGGTAGCTTATTCATATAGTGTAACAAGATAATCTTGTTAGCGTGAGGTTTATCTAGCTTCATAATTACTGAATTTGGTCATTTCCTCTCTTGGATGCTCCTCTTCCTCCTGTTCTGTGCATGGTCTGCAATAATCTCCCCTGTGCTTAAATTAAAGCTAGAAGATACTGAGCAGCTGTAGCCCCTTTCTGCACGATTCAGAGCTGCAGAAGTTAGTAGGAGAAGTTCAGAATTCCTGAAATGGGCTGTGCTGTTACCTTCTCATGACATGGAAGAAAAGTGATTTTTTTTGCAGTATAAAGGTGTCTGGTTGGTCCTTATGGCTGAATTTAAGGTGGTGTGTTGTGACTGTCCTAGGATCCTGTGTGCAGAGAGCAGCTGTGGTGCTTCTCTGGAGGAAGGGGCTCAGCCTGACACAGGGCAGGGGACTCAGTGCCTTCCCTGCAGCCACCTCCAAACCACATGCTTAGACTTTCTTTTTCTTAAAAGTTGAAGTAAAAAGCAGCAATGACATTTTATTGAAAGCATAAGCTTTTTTGCATTACTGCAGTGGAAAATAGCTACTAAGAAGACCAGACCATGCAGCCAAGCCATGATTCTCCTTTTCCATGTTTGGCTTTTCATCTTCATTTTAAAATGCTAGATTGATCCATTAAAATGTACATTTTAGTTTTATCAGGAGTGCTAGTTGCAACTAAAGAGCCACTGAAGGTCAGTAATAAAAGGCTTGGGAGGGTGGGAGCTGGTGCCTGAGAACATCAAGATTATGCAGCTTCCTGCAGTAAAACTGTGGACATTTGAAATGAGTGTAAATAAAAACGTATTTTTGGTGGACCTCTTTCAAGCTGGGATGTTGATTCCTCCCTGGGGAACTCGTTATCTCTTGAGTGTACTCATCTTTACATGGGCTGCTTTTTGACACAGGGGATGGATCTTGGGCTGTTGCCTTGCAGTGCGCAGCCAGCATGTGAAGGGTTGCATGTACAGTGTGCTGTACACAATTTTGGCAGCATCTTTTCCTACTCCTGCCTAATCTGACAGGAACCTGTGGCTGTGACAGTCTTCAGCCGGCAGTGAAGAGTGAGCTCCCAGCTGGGAGCTATAATAACTGTTGTCAGGAGCATCCCAGCAGAGGAAGAGAGATGGATTCCATTTGTTAGTATCTTTATTTCTGTGGGAAGGGGCAAACAGTGAAAGCCTTTTTTTTTTTTAATCTCATCATTTCCTCCTTTAATTTTTCCCAAGCATTTAAAACGAGCAAACAGAAATGAGTAAAAGATGCTTGGTTGGCCTCAGGGGTGTTGTGGTAAGGTCCCTCTTTGGGCTACTGCAGCTACAGAGGAGCTCTGTTTGGGAAGATAATTAGTATTTTCAGTTGTGGTTACATCTGCAGCAGTGAGTACCTATAATATCTGTTCAGTCCCTGTGCTGTCCCATAGAGCTTGCTCCTTGGAGAACAGTCTTTTGTGTGCTAAACAGAAATAATATCAGTCTGCAGATACTCTACCCCCTGATCCCCCTCCCCCCAGATAAAAACCAAACAAAAAACACAGCAGTAGCAGCGTGTCATCTGCATTTTGTTAAAAGACAAAACAATGATCTTGAACAAACACAGCAGAAAAGGAGAGGCAGCCTCCGCTTGTTTTTTGTTGCCCTCAGCGTTTCCAAAGAGCAAGAGAATTTCTTGATGATTGGTTTGAGAACCTAGAGAATTGTGCTGAAATCCTGATTAGCACACAAGTTTTTCAAGCCTCTCTAGTGCTTTCAGTGTGAAAGGAATTGGCATTTGCAAGAGAAAGAATCATTGTTTAAATAGCAATGTCAAATTTCTTATTTATCTTATTTTCACTGCCTTGATGATTAAGGTGAATGCTGGAAGCTTGCAGTCCTCGATTCACAGTGCACTCTGAGCTGTGTATGAAAAATGAACAGCTGAGGCATTCTTTTCTTTTTAAATTTTGGTGCTGGAAGAAGTGGTCTTAATTCTGTAATTCTATGACTATTTTTAGGATAAAAGAAATTAGTTTTCAGCAAGAAAACTGAACCTACTGGGAACCCATTAGAAAGTGCATAGGATGATACTGTCACTATTTTGATTTAACATTCTATACCCTAACATCTGCATCTAAGGGAACAATAGAGCAAATCTTATGCAATGACATTGAACTGCAGCCAATTCTGTTTGCATTTACTGCCCCTAGCTGAATAGCAAAAAATAATTGCAGCCAATTCCTGAATTAATGTTCCTGTGCCTCTGTGGATTAGAAAATATGTGGGAAAATAAAATACAGTAAACTGCTCATCTACTGGAGTTAATTCTAATAAATCCAGAAGCCAAGAAGCAAAGTCAAGTTAGGGCAGAAGTATTTAATAAATATTTCTGTTCAGTAAATCAGATGATGTATTCATATTAGATGTTGGTGATTTAACTACATACCATCACACTGACAAGTAGGCATGATATTGGACAGAAGGTATTAAAATCCATCATTTTTATTTCAGTGGGGACAGATAATTCGGATACAAGCATTCTTTCAGAGCTGGAGAGTTGATTTCCACTAAGGATGAGTGCTGCTAAATTGTTTTGAAGGAGATGCACACTTAGCTGAGAGGCAAGATGTAAAGGCTGATTGTCTTCTAGTTGAGGCTCTTCTCACTTCAGCTCTGTGGGACTGGAAGTCCAGTGTTTCAGGGTCAGAGTTTGGTGACCACAACTAAGGTGTAAAACTTCACACCTTGTAAGTGCAGCAACATAGGCATTGCTGTTTGAGTCTGGACATTAATTGCAACTAACCTCAAGTCCTAGAGAAGTCTTGGGAGTTCTGGATAGCCTCTTGGGATGATTGTGCAGGAGAATGATAATGTTGTATAAAAAGTTAGGAATATGATTCATGGATTACTTTTTTCTTTTCATTTTGCAAATTGTTGGCATAATCTGAGATTTTAAATCAGAAGAGAGCCCTATGCTTTCCTTTCTCTTCCTTACTAATACAGCAATAGAATTTTAATACGTTTTGCAGTTAAATATATGTAGAAAACTTTACGCACAATTACTAAAAATAATTGTCTTTGGAGCTGGGTGCTATATGCAGGGCTAAGTGGCATCACAGGAATCCTCCATTAGCTTTCGTAATTCTTGCTGCTATAATGACACCAGAATAAAACCTAAAGCTTTAAATGTCTGTCTCTTCCTGTCCCTTAAATCTTTGTGAAAAGATGTGACATTCTTACCCTGATGATGAAGGTACGGACTCAAGTTGGTTAAATATTTTAAAGCTTGTGGTTAGATCAATATTTCACAGCCCTGTGTAGTGTACGTAGGATGTCATATAGGTACTTAGTCTCTTTGAAATCCAGCAATTAGAGTGATATGGACCTCAAAGGTGTATTCAGAAAAATCACCTTCTAGTCAGGTGTGCTGGCTGACAGTGGTTGCATTCTAGGTCAGAGCATTAGTTAATGCTCAGTGGGCACACTGCAGCTGTTGAAACAATATGAATTTGGTTGGTGGAGACATGCCAAGCAAGACTTGCGTCTCCTTATTATGCTTCAGGAACTATAGCTTTCAAGAAGCCTCCTGCCCTGCAGTGGCTCAGATCATTGCATTGCTATGTCATGCTGAATAATTCGCAGCATTTAGCACTTAAATTGGCTCATTGCAGACAATCCAATTAGAATAAAGTCTATTATCATTTTGGAACCTTGGGATGAAATAGTGTTTAAGCGATGAGTGTGCTGTGCAGCTGCCTGCGCTCGCTGTAGCTCCCCCAGCCTTGCAGGTCTCATGTGCTGTGCTGAGGTGGTGCCTGACACTGATGGAAGGATGCTCCTGCTCAGGCCCTGCTTGCAAGCTGTGCTTTCATCTGAAGATGTATGGGAAACCTGCAGTCTCAAGAGGGACCTGCAGTGCTTCATCTTTTTGTCCGTTCATACGTAAAACTTTCTAAGCATTTTTCTTTGTGTCGAGGCAGACAAATTAAAATGCTGGCCAGTGAAATGTGGTGTGGCCCTGCTGGCTTAGGCTGTTTCCCATCCCAGGTTCAGGGAACCACATGTTCTGTGACGAATTTTGCTGCTGACTCCTTGCTCAGGCTTGGGGAGTCCACAGAGGCCAAATTTGAAAGAGATGCAATAATGTTTCAAGGGGAATTCACAAAGCACCTAAATGATTTAGACATTTAAATCCCGTGGACTAGTTGGAAACAGCACCTGAACTACAGAGGTGCACTTGAAGTCCTAACTAGATATGTGTCTGTACTGGTGGGTGTTTGTGCTGGGCTTTTAGTGTGTCTCTGCTTTAGGATATATTTTTTTGGTTATACTTATTGGTGACAAATTGGGTAGAAATGGTTTTTACCTCTCCTCCCCCAGCTTGTACCCAGCCACGTGCATTCCTCCTGTGCCAGTTTTTGAGCTATGCACTGAGCTGATTTGGGAACTGTCCCAGGTTAAAAATAACTCTTTTCTTCATCAAACTTAAGCAGATGATGTAGCTAAATCATTCAGATATTTTTGCTTGTGTTCAGTAGATAAACTGTAATAAGGTAGATGGAAAATTGTATATGAGCAAGTGCCTATGGTGAAGTGTTGTATATGAGCTAAAAGACTGACAAGAGAATAATACATGAATATTACATTATAATACTAATATTGGTTCCTAATGCTTAGATAAGTCTCTTGGCACTCAGGATGCTTTAGCAAGGGGAGATAAGGGCCAAATCCATTAGCTCTGGTGAGATTTGGATCTGCTTACCTTTGGATTTCATGAAATCAGGCGCTTGCATCCCGAGCAGCCTCTTGCATACAGCTGTGCAGGGCCATGAGCACTCACAGCAAGCAGGGAAGGGAGTTCAGTAGTGAGAGCATTTTTCAAGCAGGAAGATCAGGTGTGTGTTCTGTATTTCATTCATCTTGTTGAAAGGTTTTTATTTATGTCCCTGAGATCTGTGTATCTAAACATACATGCATATAATAACATTTTCTCAGCTCTGAAAGATGTAGACTGGGAGAGATTTTTGTGGTGCTTTATATTTAAGTCTTTGCCTTATTCCTCAGTGACATTAAAGAAATTTGTCCACAGAATAACAGTAAGCACATAAATCTTCTATCCAAGAAGGTATTTCATGTACAGTGCTTGGCATGCAATAGCTGCATATTACCCAAACCACTTGCATAATAAAATTATTCTTCTATTAAAAAAACCTAAAAAAATAGCGAAGTGCAAATATTTATGCATGACACTTCTATACTGTGACATATTGAAAAGTAGTATTTTAATATACTAATTAAAAAGATGCCAAGTCTACATGTTAGAGTACCCTTCAATCTTGTAGTTTAAACAGCTCAAGCTTTGTGGCCAGAGATAGCTGGTTAATAAGGAAAAACTAATTTTCCTGAGGACATTGAACTCATTTTCTTGCCCAGTCTCCTGGTATATGTAGTACCTGAGATGAAGTGTGTTAGATTTTAAGCCTTAAACACCTAAGTGTGGCTGAAGCTTGCCTCATGTCCTCTGTTGGTCCATCAGTTGCAGAGGACTGTTCCATTACATGCAAAAGCTTTCATGTTCAGC
>NW_008682098.1:42653-45231 GCF_000695815.1 Acanthisitta chloris
TAAAATATAATGAGAGTCACAGTTTTGTGGTGCTGAGCCAACTCAGGCTTGTGCCACCCCTGGAAAGTGGCGCATAAAATCCTATGATTCTGTGAAAGCACAGTTCTGTCCTTGGCTCCAGCCACGTGCCACTGTCTCTCTTTGGGCTCTGGTGGCTCTACTCGTCTGAGCCCCTTGTAGTCTCTCTTTAGGAAGAATTCACCTCAGGAAAGAGAGTCACAGTTTTGTGGTGCTGAGCCAACTCAGGCTTGTGCCACCCCTGGAAAGTGGCGCATAAAATCCTATGATTCTGTGAAAGCACAGTTCTGTCCTTGGCTCCAGCCACGTGCCACTGTCTCTCTTTGGGCTCTGGTGGCTCTACTCGTCTGAGCCCCTTGTAGTCTCTCTTTAGGAAGAATTCACCTCAGGAAAGAAAGGAATAGTTTCAGGCCCCTGTGGGATCATCAGCCCAGCAGCCAGAGCAGTGCAGGGTGGTAGGTGCTTAAGAAAGGAAGGTCCAGTCCTTTTAACAGCAGTTGGTTCTTAGGGTGACTCCACCGCATGGCTGGGTCTCACCCTTAGGCATCACTGCCCCTGTGTCTTGGTATTTTGTTGTGGTTGATATTTCCTCACTGTGCTGGGATTTCACAGTGTGGATATTTGCTTTGTGTTTGAGTCAGAATAACACTGAAAGGAGAGGGCAGGACCAAGGAGCAGCATTTCTTTAGCACAGCCTTTTCTGCTCTCCTGACTGCAGCACAGGTCTAGGAAAGGTGGTCAGAATTTTGTCAGATTGAATGAACACTATTTTGAAAGTGAACTTAGCACCTGCTGCTCTCTTCCCTGCTCATCAGCACACTGACCAAGCAGAGTCTGGTTGGTGTGGTACAGGTTACATTGTGTGTGTTCTGGGGTTGCAGGACTATTCTTACTGAGGTGGTACTTGGTGGTTGCTTTAAATATACCTATTGTTGAGAACTGGAGAAAACACTACAAGTCTTCTGGGTATACATTGCTGTAAAATGCAGGAAAGAAGTTAAGTTTAGGTTGATTAAAAAGCCTCTTTGTTTATTCAACGGTGATTAGCTTCAGAGCAGTGGTTGGGTTTTGTTTTTAATTTGTACATGCAGAGTCTCTTGTCGAATAGCCAATTAAAGAAAACATACAAAATGAACACTTACTTTTTAACTGCCCTAAAAATAGAGGTTTAGATTGCAAGTGTTATCTCAACTTTAACTAAACAACAGTGTAAGCCATAATAATGTGGTAGTAGTTGGAGTTGACGCAGCAGGTAATGAATCTTCAGTTGGATATGAACTTTATTATCCAATGTATGGCTTCAGCTTGAGTCTGTCTCTTGTTGTCACAAGAGTAGCATTTGCATAATTAAATAAATGATCCTAAAACTGTCTGCTCCTGTGTGGCTGTGAAATACAACGCTTCTTTCTGTCAGGGCTCAAGCTCATACTCTTGGATTATTGGAAAATGCATCACAGAACATTAACATCAAACGTTTGGTCTTTATAAAATATACAGTAAGCAGAGGACATACTGAACCAACAGCCTGGGCTTTCTTTCACATCTCACTTAATTGATGTTCTCAGCAATTCTTCATTGAAGAGAAGAATTGAAAAGGGTATTTTGAGGGCCTATTTGCACTGGATAAAATAAAAAAACCAAACGTGGAATGTTAAGGAAGACTGGAGGCATTAGGTAGTCTTGAAAGGTGGGGGATTTGATAAGCTTGTGTTCCTGGTTTTTATTTACCTTCAGTATTTCGTGAAGCAGATTATACAAAGACTCATTGCAGTGCATTAAGATCAAAATACATTTCAAGGGTGTAGCTCCCACTGTCGTCCTGTGTGGGCTTTTTTAATTATTTATTTTTATCCTGTTGTTGCTAAGGGCTACATTCTCTGTTTTTAATTGAAAAATTCAGTGCAACTCATGTGCTGGTGTCTTCCCATTGCCATACCCATACCATTGGCCTGCCATAGCTGTGCTCCAGAAATGTTAGAGCTATAGTTAGGGATGTACACCTGTAATCACTTGAGTTCTGGAAGTCAACAGTTCAGTCCCTTGTTTTGGCCAAAGTCAAATAGTATGATCGTGTCACTTAGATTTTTGTTTTCCTTATAGTGGTGACTACAATCAGTTGTTGCAAGGTATAACTTCAAGGCTGTCACTGTCAGTATGTGCTCCTTGCTTGGGAGGTCCTTGGGTCTATCTCCTGCAGCTGGTGGAGAGAGCTGTGCTCAGTAGGCTTAATTGCTCATGAAGCTGGCAAAGCACAGGCAGAGTGACTCAGAGCAGGTGTGTGACCCTGCACACCTTTAGAATATAATGGAAGATGTTATATCCACTTTGAGATGCTTATGTGGTTGGGAAGGAGAGTAGCATTAAATTTGGTACCTCACTTAAAGTACAAAATGAACAAACAAATTCATGCTGAGTTCCACAAATAATTTTTCCTAAATGCTGGAGACAACCACTCAGGGCTGGAACACAACAAAGCAACTAACCAGTGAAGGAATGTCAGTGGTGTTGATACTCTCCTTCTGTCCTCATCCAGTACCCACTAAAGCCCATGGGAGACATT
>NW_008682098.1:45255-46186 GCF_000695815.1 Acanthisitta chloris
TTCTTGCACAGGCATTGGCATTTCTCAGGGAGAAAAAAAAGAGAAAGAAGCATTGCTAAAGTGCCATATATGTTTCCAAGCTTTGTGTTTCTGTAAAAGTGTCAACTGTACCATGGTATTTTCCAGACATAATAGAATGTCATAGTTCTCCCCAAAATCTGTGATTGATTGCCACTGTAATGAAAGCCAGTGTACATTGATGTACACATTTTAAACTTTTTTTGCCTTTATGCTTTTCATGTTTAACTTGACATTTCCGATTACTTTATCTCGGTGCCTAAATATGTCAAATGTTTATAGTGCATAAAGAGATTTCTTCCCCCCTATTTTTTTAAATAGCAGTAATCCTGTGTGAACCTGCAATTTCTTGAAGGTTTTTCTCCATTGCTGGACGTGATACTCTATTTTAAAAAAATAAAATAATGCTATGTGGCTTGTGAAAGGAGAACAACTGATTTATAACAGTAGTCCATTCCTCTTTTTTAATCCAGTCACTGAATTCAGCTTGTTCATCCTAAATTTATTTCCCAAGGCATAGAGCAAACATTTAGTTGAAAAGTGAGTAGCTTATTCCATTTCCATATGTTTTTAATTGTCCAGTTCCTCTGAGAAAAGACCATTAACTGAACTAAATTACAGTTTGGATGTGAATATTTCAGCATGGATCTCTGCCCAAAAGGTGATAAATTAGATGCTAAACTGTCTTTGATAGTGACCTGAGAGATTAACACAAAACTATTTTGAAAACGGAAGGAAAGATTTGTTAGCCAGTCAGTGTCTGTCAGGTTTGGGCATCATAAATTCCTGCAGTACCTGCTTTATTTGAAGTGAATGACGATAAATAGGAAAATTTCAAGCAAAGTTAACCCTTTGGCATCCCTATAAATCTTGGGATTAAACTTGAGCAGCAGTAATGTTGAAATTGTAGGGA
>NW_008682098.1:46272-56462 GCF_000695815.1 Acanthisitta chloris
TACTGTGTTTGCTGTTTAGATTTTTGGTACCTTTGGTGCTGGAGCACATAGAGGGCTGGTGGGAACCTATAAAAGAGTACGATCGCTGTAATCCTGGTGGGACTTGGAGTTATAAATAAGGCAATAACAAAATACAACTGAACAATTAAATCTCAAGTCCTCTGTGGCTTCGATTCTTGTGTTTTGATTTTATGCAACAGCACAAGTAATAGAGAGGTGTGTTTTTTTCCTCCACCGCTTTTAACAGCCCTCCAGTTAAATGAGGAGCGTTTAGAGTGTTGTGTGCAGCTGTGTTTGATACATTAAATCCACAGACATGCTGGCTGTATTGACCTGAAAAAGGAGAAGATATGCATTCCTGTAATTTTAGCTGCTTTGTGGTCATTAGGAAAATGTCATTGTTTTTATGCTGACATCTGCTATTTGGTACTGACCTTTGGTGAATGCACCTGGTGCTTCTCAGCCTGTTGATGTGTGTTGCTGTGTAAGGCAGAGCTCTACTGCAACCTGGCCCAGATACAGTCCATCTTCTTGGTGAGAGTCTAAATGTGGTCAGTGTAGGACTCTA
Organism: Acanthisitta chloris; assembly: GCF_000695815.1. Classification (NCBI taxonomy): domain Eukaryota; kingdom Metazoa; phylum Chordata; class Aves; order Passeriformes; family Acanthisittidae; genus Acanthisitta; species Acanthisitta chloris. The sequence goes on from NW_008682098.1 coordinate 46,841, forward strand.
ATTCCTACTTCTCTTAACCAACCATGCATTAAGAGATGCTTCCTTAAAAGGTATCTGTAACTGGATCATGCTTCCAGGATGAAAGTGGGAAGAAACTAGTATTTGAAACACCCTTGCTCTCCTCTGTTAAACATTTTCCCTGTTAGAGGGTATGTCTCCTCCTTCAAGGGATTTGAAAAGAGTCTGGGCATGACATGGGAGTGGATAATCTTTGCAGCTGCCTTTTTCAGCAAACCTCTGGGGAGAAGGGGGTGAAGCAAGTGTCTGGGAAGCCAGAAGACAGGATATTTCTTCAGACAAGTTGAGAAATAATCAAGGGCTATGGGAGGCTTCTCAGGATGGGAATGAGAAGGAACAGATGGATTCTGGAGATTACCCAATGGGATTTAGTGGCCACATCAACATGTAGGGTGGAGGGAGGATATTCAGTTTTAAGAAGTGCTCTGATTGCTTTTAAGGCAGCCCTAGAAATAGTGATAAGATTGATGCTGTGTGATACTTGGTGTTGCTGCTAGTTGACAAGGTTTTGACTAGTCAGTCTCAAAAAAACCCATGAAAGTAGTACAGAGAGGGGAGCTGCCAGTGAGGAAATGGTGCCTCTGTAAAGTCTTTAATGTTTTGAAACATTAGAATTGAAATTGTCATGAGGTAGCTGAGAACTCACATCTGTATCTTTTGTTTCCATTAGAAGATGGTTTGGATTCAAGGCTCGCAGCTTTCTTCTGAGTCCTCTTTTTCTTGGTCTATGTTGTTAAAATCCCTGGGTTTGACCCAGTGTTTTGGTCAGGTGTGAGAGCAGCAGGCCTGGAGTAGTGCCCCTCTCAACAGACAGGTTAATTCAAGCCCAGTGCCACCTTATCTGCGAAAATGAAGGAGAGGGATCAGAGTTTTCTGATACTTGATCAGCTCAATTATAAGACTTTTCTATGTGAGGCACTTTTTGTGATGACAAGTTATTTTTTTAAAAAAGAAATAGTTAAATTTGCTGCTGCAACAGAAAGATGAGAAAAAGCACCAACCAGCCAGATTATTTTTGCTCTTCCAAGAAGAGTTTAAAATGCTGAATTTTAAGATAGATATTTTTCTTAATAAATCTAAGCTCTAATATAGACCCTTACCTATCAAACATTAAACAGCACTATTTTTGGGCTGTCAGCAAAGACATGAAGGACATGGGGAGACACTCATCCCCTGCTCTCTTCCTGATGACCCTATTCAATGTAGTTGTGGGATTCCTACATTTTTTTTCCACCTATTTTTAGGCATGGTTATTCTTTTGTTTCTTGTTGCTTGGCAAAGCCACTTGAATGTAGAAAATCTCTGCAGAAAAATGATTATAATTACATAGAAGCAAGTGCCTACGGGGTGATGCTAAGAAATGACTTGAAATGCTTGCAAAATAGTTTGAATTGATTGGCTGGATTGGTAAGTTACTCTAAAAGCATAATGAAGAGCAAATGTAAATAAAACAGGAAACACTATTCTCCAAGGGCAGGTAGCACTGATGTCCATTCTGCTCAAAATGGACTGTAAAAGGCTTGTGGCTCTTTGTATAAATCAAGCTCCCTTCAGCTTTGCAAAAGCTTTCGGTGGAGCTTTTGAATCTTAAACAGGCAAAGCAGTCATATCAGATGTAGAGTTTTTCCCTTTCTTTTTCTCCTTCCATGGGGCACATAACAGTAACCAGATGCAGTAGCAGAGGCTGAGCAGACAGCTGTAATCCCCACTGCCTCTGCCACCGCTGTTGATCCGGTTTATGATGTACCTCATTCTTGTCCTTTTCACAGTTCTAACGACCCATCCTCTGTGTTGCTGAATGTCATTCTTAATCTGCAAGAGTTGCCTTTTGGGTTTTCTCTATGTATTCCACTTTTCAGCTCTGAGAATGTCACATAATAGATACAACTCATAAACATCATGAATTACAGCCCCCCACAAGACAACAGCTGGATTTAGTGCTGAATGTGTTTATCAGGTTGACTTTTGCAACAGTAATGGCCAAAATTTTGTGCAGGAACAATGAAATGTTTAGATTTGAGACTTAAATCCCACCTTGACACTTGACACTTTTGTCTTGCAAGTCTACATTTGTAGCTGGATTTTTTTTACAAAAATTGAACTGTTAGCATTTGGTGTTTAATAACTGATTTGGGACAAATTTGGTCGTGTGGCTGACAACTACATATGGAATTGACTTTTGTGGCACCAGTGGCTTTGAATGAGTGAGTGTTCTCCCTCCGAGCTTCCTTGTGTATTTATTAGCAGTTCCTAAACCCGTTGCAATTACTGATTAAACACGTTTTTCATCTTTACAAACTGCTGGTGCTCCTAAGAAGCTTTCAGGCAATGTAATGAAAGAAAAAGGAATCCTTTATTGTAATTTGAGGAAGATCAGATTCTTTGCACCAAGTACTTAATGACAACCCGGAGGACACCAGCATTTCCTCCTACTCACTCTACCATGTTGGTTTCCTGCTTAAATCAAGATTAATTTTGATGCAATGTCTATTACAGTGTTCTGTTTCCTTCTCTAGACAGTTAAGTTTATATGAACCACTTATCCATGTCCTTACTGTTAGGTTCTTATATTTTAGATTTGACTTGATTTTTTATGGTGGATTTGGAAACAGCTATGAATTTCACTGGTAGTGTCATCAGAATTCTTATTTTGCAAATATCAAGGAGAAGACATGAGCATCACTGTGGTGCACAGGTTATGAATCTGTTTGATTTGGGGCTGCAATGTTTTGGATAAACTAAAACTTCTGACTTTGATTTTGCATTATAGTTTTCTTTTGCTTTTGTAATTGATGCATAATGAAGTGTTGAAATAACTTGATTCAAAAAGTTAAAATCAGTTAACTCTACTTGTGGGGAGAAAGAGAAGCTTTCTTCCACTCCAGCCTCCCCTTGGCTGCTTCCAGTAAAGACATCTGCCAAATTCATCTTGGATTTTAAAGCCTTAGCCCCCAGATGTGGTGGCTGGGCAGAAGTGCAGAAGGCAGCTGTTTGCAGCTGTGCAGAGCCTGTCCTGGCAGTAGACTGGAGACCAGTCTGGCTTTCCCTTCATCTCTAGGGACAAGTCATGGTGTTGATATTGGTCTGTGATGGTCTTTGTAGTTTGGGGCCTGGCTGACGAGAGTGTTTTTGGGGCCAAGAGCTGTCAGGATGGAGGAGATCAACACGAGGCCAGTTTGTTATGTGTTAGGAGGAGGAGCTGTTTGCTCAGACAGCCTTAGGTTGGAATTACCTTCCCCTGGTGCCGTGGCAGTTGGTATCTGCTGGCATTCAGGTGACCGTGGCAGGCTCATCCAGCACCTGTGCTTTTGCTCACTGGGCTGATTGCAGAGATTGTGATAAACTTAATCTAGGGTGGGAAGTCTGTTTTCCCTGACATTAGTCAATAAGCCATATATATTCTTTTACACAGGCCTACAGACCACATGGTATAATGCATTAACAAATCCCTAAATAGATGTCTTGCCTTAAACTCCATGAGCACTTTTTATATACAAAGAGAACGTACCCACAGACCTTTTTCAATATAGTCAGCTTCTGCTGCTCTTTCTGTAAAACCCACATCACTTGATTCATTTCTTACATCTGCTCTGGGATGGTATGGTTGGAAATTTGTAGTCCAGAAATACATTGACTCAAAGCATCCCTCTGTCCTGCCTTACGGCTTCCCCCTTGGATTCCCACGGTTGTGTGGGCTGGCTTGCTGACCCCTGCATGTGTGGATGTCAGCTTCATCAGGCAGATCTCTAGCAGCAGCCCAGGAGCCACCATGTCCTCAGTTGGGGTATATGGGAAGAGCCTCCCTTGTGGTCAAATCTGCTGGCACTGCCCCTCCTGGGATCCAGCCATGCAGCAGGGCTGGAGGGAGGATGCAGAGGTTTCCCACATCTTGTCTTGCTGGAGAAACCTTGGTGGTACTGAATTCCTGCCTCTGTAGAAACAAAGGTGGCAGTGGAGGATGGTGTTTCATAGAAAGAGACAGAACAGGTTGACTACAGCCCAAGAGGACAGAGCATTCCAGGAACAAGGGACGAGTTACCATGATTTATTTGTATATTGAGGAATTGCCTTAATAGATAAGCTGTCTGCCATGTTGTGTGACTTTGCTTCAGAAGCCTCTCTTTTGCTAGCTGCTTTCTAAATGCATAAAACAGGAATGTTTGCAAACCAAGTGCTTGCAGTTTGCGCAGATCCATATCACACATTAAGCATTCGCCAGGACCGCTGACACATGGCTCTCCAAGCAGCCAGCTGGCCACTGCCATATATAAAAGTTTTGGCAAAATTGTAGAAACAGATTTCACTCGGGAGAGAAAGATGTGCTGGCTTGAATATCTCTGATGAACAAGGTGGAGTCAAAGAAACCAAACCCAGTGCTCCTGTCCCCACCTCACTCTCCTCTCCTGTATCTTGAGCCCTTTTTGGAAGGTGATATAATTGCTTTAGTATCTTCTTCAAGCATACAAGTATATGCATGTACAAGCTTGGGGTATATTTGCTTTCCAGCACTAAGGCTATGAGGTTTTCTGAAGGTCTGAGCCTCCAACTACATGGTGGTGCACCCTTTGGTCTCATAGGACATTGAAAGTAAGTCAGAAATGAACATTGAGGAGAAAAAAACTAGTTATCAAAGTCACTGCTGGTGTGAATTTGTGGGGATGCTTTATGTGAACCTTTGAGTCCCTAAAATACGAAGTGTCATCCTGACACATTGGACTGGATGCTTTTCCTCTGCTATGAACCTTCCTCCAGTGGAGGCAACAGTTGTTCATACCAGTATGTACTGTCATTGTGGGCATGACCAGTTACTGTTTGGAAAATTGTAGGCTAAAAGTAGATATCACTTGTTTCTGGATGGGGATTTCTTTCCCTCTTCCTACCAACATGTGCAAACACAAGCTGCATTGTTGTCAGGTCCTGTCCCCCATTTTTTTTCCTTTGGACCATAGAGAATTCATCTCAAAAACTTCTTGGAGAGAATTCCTCATGGTATTTATGATGTGAAAAATGGCCTTATCACCCAGTTTCAAGGTCAGACTTCTCAGTCTTGTGCTACCTATGTGAGACTGAAAAATACAAGCACTAACCTGAGTGAGACAGTCATTGCTGGGGAATAAACAGGAAGATTGGAATCCTCAGATGATAATGCAGTTCCCAACGGAATGACAAAACCTCCTTGGCTCCCTGTCTGGGACAGATGTGTTTGGGGCTAAAACGGGGAGGTAAAATCAGGACTTAGGTGTGTTGTGTTTCACCCTGTGTAACTCAAAGAACAGAGAGGAATCCTCACAGGGTCACAGATTAATTCTTTATAAACTACAGCATCTCCCCCATTCTTGATGGTGCCTCTCCCTGCCAAAACAGACCTGTTCTGGAATTACCCATCCTCTTCTGCGTGCTAGTTTCACATTTCCAAGTGCTCCTTCCCAGCTTTGAGAGGCTCCTTCTCTGCTGCACTCTTCTGGCTTTCTTCCTGGTCATCTACCAGCTCTGTAGTCTACCCTTGGTGGTCTGCACCCCAACGTTTTTCTTTTCTTTTCCTTTAAAGAGAAAGACATCGACATCATTGCTGGCCTAAGAGCAATACTGCTCTTGCAGCCTCTCCTTGTATGGGGAAATCTTAAATATGAGTCTTCAGCTGGGCTAGAGACCTTGGCTGACCGCTGGTGGGAAGCTTAGTGGTGCTGTGCTGGCTCATCTGTGATGGCAAACTGCCACGTGAATTACCTGGGCTTAAAATGTCAAGGAAATTTATTCAGTTTCAATTAATCTGCAAAAATGCCTTAGGAGCTTATGTGAGAATCAGAATCTGATGCTGTAAAAAGGATTTCACATGATGAGACTCTTGATACAATAAAATGTCAGAAATCCTCTCTGATACTAGAGAATGTAGGTGCCTTTGTGAAATTGGAAGGGCAGGAGACATGGGCAGGGACCCTGTTATTGATGTCCAGGGACTTTGAGGAGGGAGAAGTGGGGCCACCTTTTTTGACAGCACTCAGATGACAGATGAGCAACTTTGGGTTGACTGCCCTCTGGGTATATTTCTGAGAATTTGGGAGTAATAGAGTTTAGGATCATTTAAGGACAGGAAGCTTTACTGGGTGTGGGATCAGTTTCGTCTTGTTTCCTCAACTGTGTTAATATTTTCCTCTAGTTAATATTTAAATAGCCTGGTGATTGTTTCTAAGGAAATGAGATCTAACTATTGGTAATGTTGGTGATGAACAGAAAGACTTATGGTGTGCCAGAATAATTTCTTTTAGGCTGTTTTTTATTGGAAGCTGTGATTTATGTTTCACCATGAAGCCAACGCACCGAGAACTTTACAGCTAGTGGCAATTTTGCAGTCGTTAATTACTGTAGATCTGGTAATATGTGTGTATCTTGATGACCTCACTGCTAATGAGTTGTCATAATAGAAACCTGTACATTTTTGGTACTGGGACTCCTGTTTTTGGATGAGGGGAAAAGGCTCTGGCTCTTTTGTAACTGGTAGGGGAAGGCTGCAGTTAGGTCAACAGGAAGGAGGAGTGCAGTTCATGAGGACAGGCACAGAGTGCAAAACATGTGTGGTCTCCTACTCCACTTTCCCTCCATAATCCTTGACTTTAATGGATGTTTTCCCTATGATTTTTCTTTTCTTTTTTTAAACGCTAAGGCTGTTTAAAATGAATCCGTTGTAATCCATGTAGCAAAGCTGTGCAAGTTCCTCATAATGCCTGTTGGGTTGTTTTTTGAATGAAGATCCCTAATCTGTTATCTGGCTATGTCTTTAGAGTAAATTTTTACAGCTGGGATTATCTCCTCCCTGGGTAGTTGTGTCATAGTTCATTTTTTGAGGCAGTAGCCAAACAGCAAAATAACGGACAGGAGGTTGGGAACATGGAAAGCATTGGATCAGTCCTGAAAGAAGAATAGCATTTATTCATGCTGAAATGTAAAACAAACCAAAATTTTTCAGCTGAACAAAACATTTCTTTGAAGCACGTTCTTAATTCTTTTCCAAAACATAGCTCAACTGCAAAAATAAGGGTTTCTTCAAAACAGAAAAATAAAATATTTAAGGCTGGTCAAAGTGAACAAATTTTAAATTCATTTCTTTAGCTGAAAATACTCAGCAGATCAGACTACTTTGATTCTGATTTGTTGCAGTGCAGTTCAGACTGGCCTTTTCAAGCAAATATACTCTGTATGTGAACAAGCCCCACAGACTAACTTGTGTGTATCCATGGCAAATCCTGCTACCTTTGTCTTCTGACAAAAATAGAGTAACATTTAAAATGGAAGAAAGAAGTTCCAAGTGAATAGTACAGTGTGGGATAGAGGGATTCAGCAATCCCATGTTTCTAATTGCAGATCAGGAGGAGGTGGTTTTGGTAGCAGGGTGGAAATATTATAGTCAAAGGAAGCCATCTGTTCCCCCTTTAGAAGGAGGGTTGCAAGAAATGCCTGAAATAAAGCATCACTCACTGTCTGCCAGTGGCTAACAGAGGCAGTGGACAGTGAGGAGAGCCAGTCGTGGTATAGCAGCCCTGTGGAATTTGTTGGCATTTCTTTCACCTCTGAATCTGCCTGTTCACACTGAGGTCAGGGAATAACAGCACCATGTTTAGAAAAGGCTCATGTACAGAAGGAAATGGTTCTATTAATTGCCATTGAGGTTTTGAAAAAAAGTTGTATCACCTTGATCCAGGAAGCTGAGTGGTATTCAATAATCTCAGAGTATGCCCTGGAGAAGTGTCTCCAAAGAACAGAAGCCAGGAATAATTAAATTTATAGATAACTTTTTTTTCCTTTCTTCTTGGTTATGCTACAAGCACAGTAAAAGTTTTATAGGCTTCATAAACCTGACTGGCACATAGCTTTCCTCAAACCTGAAGGATCACTATATATTACAGTGCTGGGCAGTGATCAATAGTACAGTAACAGCAGTAATGAAAGGTTTAAGACCCAAAAGATACACTAATGAGAGAGCACATTTTGCATCTTAAATATGAATCATGCTCTTGCAACCTGAGTACTAGTGAAGAGGAACTGTTTTCTATTCAGTTGTCCTTGCATCATATCAGGTCTGAGGTCTGAGGCTAAGACCTTTGGTGAAAAAACGTTCAAAAACTGCTTTCGAGAATGTTTAGAGTGTTGTGGGATTGCACTGTGAGTGAGTGGATTGGGGTCAGGCCATGTTCAGTCCCCAGTTTGAGTATCTGGCAAAACATTTGGACTTTTGAAAAAAGCCCCTTCACCATAGATACTTGAAGGTAGGAACCTTCATCTCTGATCTTTGAACAGAGCTGTCTAGCTGTGGCTAGATCCAAACTCTGTGTGTACCAAGAGTGAAAACCGTTTTGACAGGACTTGCCCCTGTTCTGAATAACAGGTATGTGGGATGACATTGGTTGAATTTGAGGACATTTCTTCTGAGATGTCAGGTTACCTGCCAGGGATAATCCAACCACTGGCTGTGGCACAGTAATTATGGAATAGTCAAGTTGTCAATCCTGTCTTGTGCTGAAGTATTTATTTGCAATTTTAATAGAAGATTCTTACCAGAAGAATGTTATTTAGAAATTGAGATGCTATGAAAATGCTTTACTAATTGTCAAGATGAGAATTTACCTTCTTTCAAGCAAACTATTTTGTAGAATGTTTTTGAAAAAGATTTGGAAAACCTTAGCTGGCAGGTTGTTTCAACCTTATCTTATTCCATACCAGGAGGGACAGTTTCACAGACATTTTGTGGGTGTTACTTTGTTTTGATTTGTTTGTTTTAATTGAAATGCTACATACTGCCTCTTTTTTTTTGTTTTCCTTGCTGAAAAATATTAAACTGAATGTTAAGGATAACACACAAGCTGCTCATTTCACAAAACTCCATGGCTGAAAAAGATTCTCAAAAGTGATCTTATTTCTATTTGTGGATAGTATGAATTTTCCTTTGGTATTTGAATATCAACTCTGAAGGAAGCTTAAGGCTTGCTTTCAGCATATTGCTGTTTTCTGGGCAGCAAGCTGTTATCAGCATAGGTGTTTCCTCTTTAGATCCTGTGGTCTTGTGTGTAAGGTACAGTCCTTGGAGAGCAAAATGAGGAGTTAGCAGGAAGTTATATAGCATCTCTACCATCTGCTCTAATTTTCACTTTTCTGCTTCTTTTCTTTTGGTCCCCTACCCCTATCCCTCCCCCCCTTTTTTCTGGTATTTGGGTTTATAGACTTCAACCAAGAGAAAAAAGACTTCTTAATGGATAGTTCTGAACATACTGAGATTTCTCCTTGCTGCTAACTCTGGAGTGTGTAAGGGACAGAATTCCATGCATCATCTCTTCCCGGGTTTGTCCCTTGTGGATTTCCCTATTGAACTGCACATCTTTTTCACTTTGCTGGTGAACTATTTCTCGTAAAGCCATTCACTTAGATTAACAGTCCAACCCATCCTGATGCTCACAGGAGATATTCTGCAGGTTTTATGGCAGTGGAAGATGGTTTGTCTGCTAAAGGGTAGATGCAGAGTAACTGGCTTTCTGTGTATCTCTACCTTTCATCTGTTTCCAGCAGCATTGTTAATAGGGGCAGTGTGCAGAAATATATATATATATATATATAT
>NW_008682098.1:56488-68556 GCF_000695815.1 Acanthisitta chloris
TTTCTAAACATGTGCCAGGAATGGAAGTGGAAGCAACAAATTTCCTTGGATCCTTCACAGAGCTGTTCAGCAAACACTTAGTCTGTGAAACTGAGAGTTAAATGGGTTTGCAGTCCTAGCCCCATTTGGCTTATGTGATACACAGATGGGTGTAGATGTAAAAGAGACCTATATAATGCATGCATACATGCACAATAGATACAGATGCACATAAACATTTACAGTGTGCATTAAACTTCAGATTGATTTAGGCTTCAGGGAGAAGCCTGGGGTATGGATTTTTCATTGCTTCTCACAGTAGTATTTCTCCTTTTGTGTGGAAGCAAGTAGCCACTGTAAACTCCACTGGAATAATTAAAAGCAATTAGGTCAGTATGTTTATAAGTAGTCTAACAAAGTGTCTACTGCAAAATAATCAGTGAAATCGTGGTAGTTCTGCAGGGGAACCTGTGAAGAGAATGAATACACAGGGGAGCCCCAGTCAGCGAGATGTACAGCCCTTAGCAAATCAGCTGACAAAGGGAGCTTTGAAAAGAAAATCAATTTAGGTGAAAACAATGCATTTATCAGAGTTTGATTAACGATGCAAATATATAGCTGGGAAAACAAAGGATTTCACACAGCTGTTTCCAAGTTGTGGTCATCATCAGGACAGTTGTTTGCTGCTGTCTGTTCTGGGGGTTCTGCAGTACTGGTCATGCTGAATACACCTGCAGTTCTCTGTCCAGGTTTGAGTTTGTTGGACTCTTGGGGATCCGTGAGTCTTTTATAAGGAGTCCATGAGTGGTATCTAAGAAAAGAAAACCAATTATCAATGGTTTAAATCCACAATTACTGGGCTCTGCACCCCCTTGGGAGCTGTTTTGCAGTGTACAGCTCAACAAGGCTTAAAACCCCCATGGCCTTACACACCTGCAGCAGTAGGAAAATTAGTAGCTGCAGGATTAGACACATAACCCATATAAGAGTTCCTGTGTATGTTTGCATCCTTTCTTCAGTACCTCATTAGTCTTCAAAGTGTGGTGGTTTTTTCTTTGTTTGTTTTTGTTTTGTTTTTTTTTAAACCTGCTTCTCAAGAGTTTTGTGACCCCAAGAGTTTGTTATTGTAGCAAGGAAATGATGCTCTTTTTTTGTTTTATGAGAAGTAAATGTTAAATAAATTGAATTTTAATGTTTACTGTGGTCCCAAAGGAAGATAAAACCATTAGCTAATGACCATAATGATGAACAGATTTTATTTAAATTTGGAATAATATTTGATCTGCTATGCTATTAATGGTGATTCTGTTAAAAAAAACCCAAACCTCTAGGAATATAAAGGAATGAGTGTGATGAATGCAAAGCATATGAAGTTGAAAGTGATATAAAGAATTTGTTTGGACTGGGATTTATTTATATGCAAGTTTAGATGCTGAATGTAGCTAGAAATGCTACTTTGTAAAAACAGAATAACAAATTACCCTACAGGTATCTATTACTTTAGAATATTCTCCCCTTAGGTTTACCTGATCAATAGAAAGGGATTAGTGATTATCAGAGAATGATCTTCCAGGCTTTAAATTCATAGTTTGTAATACATCAGAGCTGGTGGGGTTTTTTTCATTGAAGGGATTTTAAAATCTACATTTTAAAATATTTTAATGATGCTTAAGATGTATATGTTTATGCATTTTAATACATCATCACAGAGAAAACCTCCAACATTTATTTTTTTTTCTTGACAGTTGTTTTTAATTGATAAAAAATATGTGCAAACCAGAAAAGCTAACTACGTGTGTGGTGTCAGTTACCAAAAACCTCTCAGAGAGAGATGGTTCACATGAGTTTCAGACTTCCAAAAAACATATTTATGTATTTCCCCATAGAGCAAAGCCTTGGGCCATGTCTGTGAGGTTATTCTGGTTACACTTGCTGAAGAAAAACAGGGCACTGTAGATCTGGGCTTGGTGCTCTGGCATTTAGAAGCCCCTGTCCTGGTCCCTTGGGTTTGCAATGCCAGAATGCTGCTAATCTCACCTGCTCACGCTGAAGGAGGACTTGCAAAAGACTCTCTGTGCTGCTAAAATCTCATTTAAATCTTTTTTTTGTGTGGTGCTTGGGGCTTGGCGCAGCCTTCATCGCTGTCTTAGGCTTCCCCTGCGCTGTTGAGGGAGTGAGAACAAGGAACCTGGGTCGTAGGGGCCTTCCAGGGTCCTGGTTAACATCTGGAATTGCACATGGAAGGAAATTGCAAGCCCATAGAGGCACTGGAGAACAGATGGAGCATGTTTCCCAGAGTTAAAGGGGTATCATTATCTTGAAATACAATCAAATTAAATAAAAACTCGCCTGAAAGTCTTTTATTGTTTCTAACCTTGGCTGTCCTGCCAGTATGTGTTTTACAGCCATGATTTATGAGGGAATGAGGTGATACATATATCACCAAACTGGTTGTACTTCATCTGGGTGCTGCTGATCCCAGACAGGTGCCATTGATAAATCCAAAGAAATTGGGCTTTTGATTTTTGTAGCATTAGTGAACTTGGATTCTGTTTGGGAGAGGAGTGGTTAGGGGGGTGCTGTTAAGCTTTATGTCCTTGTAATAATGACTGTGAAGGAAGCTCTTGGCTCCTGATGGAGAGTGCTGCAGGCCTGAGAGATGAGTTGGTAGTGTTTGCCCACAGCTTTGCAAGGCTGCAAGGGAGGATGGAGTTTGTGCCATGCAGACCATTTCCTACTTCAAAGCAAAATGCTGTTCGTCCCTTGAAGGCCTGTTGTGCCATGTGACTCTGGCCTGAAAGCCCTGTTAGCATGAGATTGATGACCCCTTCATCCTGAACTTTGATGGAGCTGCTCATGGAAGCATTCCAGGGTGAAGCCTTTCCTGGCTTAGCGTTTGCATTCAGATGTAATTTATGTATCAGTTAAGAAGCTGCCTTTTACAGGGCTCCTTAAATACCCCTGTGAAGAATTACTGACTGCTTGTAGGGGTTGAAAATGTTGCAGTCACTGGTTATCCTCTCTAATGTCACCAAAATGTCCTAGACTGTCAGCTCTCCTACAGGCACTAAGGATCCCTGCGGGATCCTCGGAGCTCTGTTGGATGGGCAGAGATACTGCTGTTCTGTAAATGTTTGCACATGTAACCTGGCAAAGAAAGCTCAGGATGTTCAGCTGTAAGGGCTCATGTGTTAAAACTGAATTAAAATATTGTCGTACAGATTAGAATGGAAAAACATTCAGCCAGATCTCAAATGTCTTCTCTTTACTGTGTGTGTTGAATAATAATTATTTTATGAAGATAGTACATGGTAAATATTTATACACAAAACAGGCAAACAATGAGACCAGAGTGAATAAAGAACTATAATATTGAAGTCCTGTTTCAGAATAACCTGCAATTGTGTTCCTTGCTGTAATCAATGCTACTTTTTTCCTTTCACAGAGGATTGTACAGTTGTCAGTGTTCAGTTCCAGTGAGATGACACTAGATATGTTCTGGTTACATTTTGGTTTAATATCAAGGTAGTATACATGTTCCATGCATCAAAGCAAAGAATCTCTAAATATAGATCTGTTTTGGTAGAGTAATTGCTGTTTCTTCACCAACTATAAGAGCAATTAAGCCCCAACTAATGAGCAGTTTTCTACACTATAGTTATTCTGCTCTATCTTAATAACACTTATCTCATTAAATAGCCTTCTTTCTTTGGAAAAGAAATGCCTAAATTCATTACTCATTTTGCAGTTACTGGTCAGCAGAGCTTAATAATTTTATCTTTTAAAGGAAATTTTAGTTTCTTTGCATTCTCAGGTACATCTGCTCCTGTTTACATTTTTTGCCTTTTTTAAATTGGCCTCTCCAGTCACCATAGAGCATAAACTTGCTTTATCTGCAGGGCAAGAGCAGAGGTTTTCATCTGAAACAATGAGACTTAATGCTAGGCAAGGGAGATCTCTTGCTCTGAGAGCAGATGCCTATAAATTATGAATTTATTCTTTGTCTTTTTACCTAACAAATTTTGAGTACTATCTTTCTAGAAAGTTGTGCTTTTGACAGCCTCTTTTTTTTTTGGCATTCCTTTTTCTAATAATTTAAACCATCACATTTTGAAACCTCTGAAGCAGTAGCTCTCAAACTAGAAACTTAACCAAACTAGAAAGGGGCCCTGAATTGTGTGGTTCAGTGGGGAGACACTTGGGATGGAAATGGTCCAAAGGGGTAAGGCAGCACTGCCAGGTCTGGGAGTTTTATTGTTAGTCTCACAGTATTTGGTGTTTTTCTTAAAGCCACAGCTGCTGGAGTCTTCTAATGAGAGGAAAACTCATCAGCCTCCATGTAAAAAGGCAGCAGTGGTTATGAGAGAGGAACTTGAAAGGCTGTCCCAAGTATTTCTGACTGGGGGGAAAAAAAAAGTCACATAAAAAGACCCTCCAGAACACTTTGGTCATATTTTTGTAATGAAATATGATACTCTGGAGATGAAATGTGTAGTAGGACAGGAAATGGTGTAAATTGAGAGGCAAGCCCTCCAAGGTGATCCCTTTATCTCCCAGTGTAGCACTGAATGCAACCCCTGTGAAGGAATGTGGCTCTGTGTGATGTATGGGCTGGGGGGAAAAACTTCTGCAAAGGTAGTTTTTAATACAGGGTAATGTTTTTCCACATTTTGTTAATTTAAGGAGAAAACATCTCCTCAAATAGGTGGATTAAAAATAATCCTAATGCTTTATTGAACCATGTTGCCACATTGTAGTCAGGGATAAATCAAGGTATAGATATGAAAGATATTGCAGCAAATCCTATGGCTATTTAGTTTTTCTTTCAAAAATGCTTAACAGTTTCAAACTGTATTTGTAGAAGCATTATTAAATAAACTCTTGACTGTGGCATGTTTGCTTTAGGACCTTGTTTAGCAAAGCACTTAAGTAAATGCATAATGTGAAGCCCATGAATGATTTTAAATCTGTGCAATAGGTAGAGCACACAAGTGAGTGCTCAGTGTCCGAGATATGAGGAGCCCTTGAACTGGAACTATTCACACAATTGAAGTTAAACATTTGCTGAAAAGACATTGGATTATTCAGCTATTTAAAGTAAAGCATATGCTTAAGGACTTTGCTGAATCAGAGCCTATAAAAAGAAATGTTCACAAAAACATGTGAATGCTGAAAATGGAAACTAATCTCTAGCTAACTGATATTGTGTCGCAACACAAGTGAGCTGGAGCTGGGTACGAGGCCCTGTTGGCTGAGTGAGCACTGTGCATCTCTCAGCCAAGCTCTAGGCTGTGAGCTTTGCTCAGGAGTGTTTGTGCTGCCTGCCTGGGGTGAGTAAAACTGAAGTCTATTCTAGGGTGATAAATCCGCTGCTTAGTTTGCAACTCATCCTACCAGAAGCATAATGCTACATGATATGCATGCTACAAAATGCAGGGCTTCTCTGAAGCACTTAATCGAGGCATAAACTGGAGCTGTGAGGTAAACTCCGGAGGCTGAGTGTGAGTGAAGATCAATAAGATGTGTTTCAGTGACTCCTAAATTAATAAACTTCTATTACTGATTTACTAGCTCCTCTGTGTTAGTGGAGTTAAAAGTGGTTGCATCTAGAATTTACTTCAGAATAAGCCCTGCTTGCTTTTTTGCTGCTGTGAAAACCTGACAAGACCAGTGAGACCAGAAGTAAAAGTCAACCAGTATCAGTCACTGATTGTGAAAATAGTAGCACCACTTTTTTTTTTTTTTTTTCTTCTCTTTTTACTAAGTCTTACTATCTTCATGAGCTTTTGTCCCTGGTGTGCACCAGGTTGTGTTTCTGAGAGCAGGTACTCATACAGGACACATCACAGCCATGAAACAGGAGTGCTATATGTGCTTCTGTAGCCTGGAAATAAACCCTATTTTACCACAAAGAAGCTCCTAACCACCTCTTTTATTCCTAGATAATATGAAATACTATGGGTGTCATCTCGAGTATAAGTGTCACCGTCATTCTGACGTAGGTAGCAATCTATGGGGTTTCACATTTTGCTTATACAGACAGTGGAAGTGGCTCCAAGCCAAGATCTGGAGGGTGGTTGGCCTTTGGATACCTGTGTGCATCATGTGTATTAGCCCAGTTCTTGGTATTGATGGGTTTGGATTCTTTTTGTTATTTCCCCTGGCATTAGATTCTGTTTCCTGTTTATCAATAAAGTCAGGTACTCTGGAGTACTGCCAGGATCAGTTGCTCAAAAGTAATGAGACAGACCAAAACAAATCAGGGGAGAATGAAAAAAGATAGTAATTTGAAGGTTCTTGTTTGCCTTCTGGCTCCTGGACTTTTTTGTGTGTGTTTTTTTCCCAAATATTTCTCTGAAACCACAGAGCCTATAAAGTTTCTAGTTTGAAATGCTGGACATAATTCATTCTCATGAGACCAAGACTTCAGTCTCTCAAGTCCACCAACTGTGGCTTTAATAATGTTGTTAAATTACTTAAGATATGCTCTATAATCCAGAAGGTTGTGTTTAATTATATATTTTGCTCCATGTTCTCAAACACTGCTTCTCTGATTGCCTTAAAATACTCAGAATAGTCTAAGTCATTCCTGTACACTTGTACTGGCAAGAAATTCCGGTCATGGATTGAAATCTATTTCATATTTTACTTTAAGCAAAGTAAAACCAGAAACTCAGTCTGCTCCTCAAAAGATTTCTGGCTTCAGTGTAGGACTGTAGATAATGCAGAGAAATGCAATGGTGCAATGGGATGATATTTCTTAGTGTAGTAGGAACTGATCTTGCCCCCATAGTGAGCCATTTGGCATCTGGATTTTTGTAGGTGAAACTATTAAGGGTTGACCTGAAGTTAAAAAAAGAACTTCTTTGAATATTTGTATGTGGTACTTTAGGCTGGATCTGTTACCTGTTTCCACCCTCTGTCGCTTTTTGGCTGCTGCAAGTCCATTGGCAAGTTCCATCAGAGCTGAAATAAGAAATCTAGGCTTTTGGGGGATATCTTTAATTTAGGAGAGACAGGATTCCTCTACACATCTCTGATCCAAGGAACATCCTCTAAGGCAGTGGTGGGCTCTGTTTGGGTTTATTCATTGTTCTCACTGAATCTCCAGCCTGGCTGACTTCCTCACTGAACAATAGTTCTGGGCAGTGTGTGGCCTTCTCAGGAGAAAACTTGTCCAGCCCCACTGCATCTACTGATCAAGGTTCTCTGCAAATGTGTCAGTCCCTTAAGAAGTCTGCATCTCCATGAGGGAAAATGCAGTCTCCTGAAGACCACTTGAAATCTGCCACTGGAAAGCAAATAAAGACTGGGCTGGAAACCTGGTGAGCTGGTGTTAGAAGTAAGCTGTAAATTGAAACTTGGAGAGCAATTAAACATGGAAGCAATGTTTAAAAAACAAAACCAAAAAACCCACACAATGACTGCTCAAGATGTGATTTTTTCAACGCTCAACACTCAATACCTTTCTGAACAAGGTGAAAACTGTTTTTAAGGCTCTGAGAGGTGACTTTATGAAGTGTAATGACTCATGCTTGTCATGTCAGTATGTGTTACCCAACTGTTTCTTCTGGCATGAAAAGCTGTTACTTTTTACTGATACTGTAAGTGTGGAGAACTGAACAAAACCTCAGATTCCTTCCCATGGAATAGAGCAAGTTTCAACAGTCTTTTGGAAATATAACAAGGATTTCCTTGATTCAGTGAACTGTTCACAGGCCTGAGTAACTATCCAGGGTGCCAGTGGCTAAGTGAGAGTTAATTTTTGATGAAAACGAGAAATAGCAAAATCTGGTTTCTATTCCATGCATTAATATGCCTTTCAAGCAACTGGAAATAATGTTTAAGGAACATCTAGTTTGTAAATGAATAAGGATATCAGGCCTGGAGTAGAGAGTCTGTACAAACTGTGCAGGCAAGGCGAAGGCTGCTCTGTTGGAGTGTGTGGTTCTGCATAACAGGTGAACTGAAAATGATGGCTATGACAGGAGCTATATTTAAATGAGCCGAGTTGAAAGCAGAGCAAGAATAGAGGAAAATGATATACACAAATCACAGTGGATTCTGTCCTCCGCAGTTCTATTTCTTTTGTCACAAGCAAAATTTGCTGCGAAGGAACACGAGGAACTTCTGTGACCAAATGAGTCGAAACAACAGTCTGAGTTTGGCAAAGGGACGTGCCTTGTGGCACATGAAGGGGAATGAAACAAATGTCTTCTGGGCAAAACTGAGCAAAAGAACAGTTGCATTTTCCAGGACTTCAGAAGGATTTTTTCCTTATGTAGAAGGCAAATGCAAGGTCACAGTTTCCAGTGGTTGAGGTCAATGCAGGCATTGAATTTCTGAGCAAGAATTTGTCATGAAAGGTCAAAGTTGGGATGAATAATACTGAGAATGGTGCCATTCTTTCTCCAGCCAAGTTTCTACTTTTTTCCAAGTATTTTTACATATATTTTGGAGTTTCAGATACTGTTGGTTTAAAGGTAGGACTGGGACAGTGTAGATCAAGTGATGTTGTTTTGTACAGCACTAGGCAGACCACACCAGTGTGGTGTGAGGAACACATGCTTCCCTGTCTCTTGTACCACAGAGATATTACAGTAATTAAGTCATAGTTTAGGGTGTGTTTAGATCAGAGGAGCACCCCAGAAAGGCTGTGGTATCTTTATTTTCTCAAGGAAAAATCCTGGTGTTACCAAAGTCAGTGCCAGTCCTGTGATTTCAGTGTCACCAGTCTGCACTGTGGTCATCCCAGTATCCCTGCACTGTTGCTGCATTCAGTCACCATCTCTGTACCTCAACCTTTACCTTTCACCCTGTGGACAGATCAATACAGCAGTACCTTTGCTCCAATTTTGTGTCTTGGCATTACTGAGGGGATTTGAATATTTCAAGTCATGTTCCTGGGTGGAGTCTTAAGGTGAGGCCTACAATAAATTCCATATTTTTCTTTAGGGAGTTTTCACTGTTACTGAACTTTAGGCTTAAAAGCACTAGAAGTCAAAATGCACTGTTCTTCTGTACTTCAACACCAGTAATCTCAGCAATGCTTCATCAAAGTGAATCTCCTCTTTGCTTTGGGTGTTTTTCCCATTTTCTTCTATACCATGTGAATCCTGTGTCTGTCCTTGTTACATCAGACTTTCACAAGGGCCACTCAAGTTTGATCTCCATGGTCATCCTTTCAGGGAACATCTACTCACTGGCAGTTTTCCCCTTAAGAAGCTTCCTACATATTGAGCAAGAGTGATAAGAATGATGTACTTTTTTGTTACCTCCCAAGAAGCTCCTATTGGTACGGGCAGTGCGGTGTGTGTTAGTGTTGTATCGGAAAGAGCTGCATTTTGCCTAAGTAGAGCTTTGTTATGAAATTCATTTGACTGAAAATATTTTGCATGCTTAACTACCTGCTGGTGAATTTTTCTATGCCAAGTAATGTGTCAGGAGCTAGCGGAGCATAGTAAGTTAATTACTTGTGTGCATACTGTGAAGGAAAAGCAAACAGCAAGGCACCGGTGATACGAAGAATGAGACTTCATTTCAGTCACCAGAGATTGTGTTGTTAATGAATCCGCTCAATCAGCAGGGAATTGGTAATGTAGATAAGCCCAGGTATGGCTGTGTACTGATAGGAAGATTAGTCCCTCAACCAAAACATTGTTTTTAGTGAGAGTTTGCTAATATTGAATAGTTTTTCAAAAGCACCGGTGAGATAGAATAACAGCCTGAATAATTATGGCTATCTTGAAAAGACATGATGATGATGATGATCTTCTAATGTGCTCTGCAGACACCATATAAATGCAATATCTTCCTGATTTCACAGTTAAGTGATACACTCCAGATTCCATTTTATGGTATATGTCACCATGGGCTGCCCAAAGGCTGCTGTGACTGAACAGCACAGGGAAACATGTTCAGAGCTATCACCTTCCTCACGTCGGGTGGGGAGCACAGTGCAAAAGCTCCCACCTTGCTCCTGAGCATCCTTGGTGGCAATACATGAAGATGCTCCCGTTGGAGGCAGTAGGTAGCTCTGTGAGCTGCAGGCAGTGAGGTGAAGGGATGGGTGATGCTTTTAGCTTGCCCTAGAGGAAATTCATCTCAGTAACAGCTGCATCCCAAAGCCTGCAAGTTGCATTTTGGGGTGACCATCCCTAAACAAAATGTTCATGCAATGCTGGAGGAAAGAGCATTTATCCCAGCCTTTTTTTGGGGGGGGGGGGGGCTAGTGTGGGTGGGTGTTTGTGTGTTTCATTCAGTGTTTGAATTTGCACCGCAGGTACTGTGGGAGTGAGTCTCCTGCAGCACTCACCCTGACTCCATCCATCACAGCACTACTTTGCTGCCAGCTCTCTGCAGCAGCTGTTTTTTCACTACAGCAGCTGCTCAGGTGTTGCTGTGCAGGTTCTCTGCCACAGGGCAGTGCTGGCAGGAGGAAAGGGGCTCTGCCTGTCTTGGCTGGGTGAGGCTGCAGGGCAGGAAAGGATCTGCTGCCTAAAACTCAGCTGGACAGAAGGGATACAATGACATAAGATCCACCTTAGGAACATTAGGTCCATTTCATTGCTTTGGTTTGTTAGGGTTTGGGCTTTGGGGTTTTTTGGTGGGTTGGTTTGTTTGTTTTATCCTAGCTCTGGACTTTCCTAATTGGAAAAGTAGAGCTGGTTTTGAACAGTTTAAGCTATTTAGTGTAACATACTGGAAATGATAGATACAGAACCAAAATGAGAAAATGAGTTGCAAGTGTTCTGTGTCAGCTACAGAAGCAGTGCCTTCTGCTGGAGTACCTCAGGCTGGACACTATGGCTTCTTATTGTCTTCCTATTCATTCCTCTTAAATTAATGGTAGAAACATAGACTGAATGTTAATAGAAGTTGAGGCCAGGGTTCATGATGTGTCGTTAAGTAAAAGCTGGCAATCTCCCAGAAACTCTCCCGGGAGCTATTTTACTGGTGCATATTAGTGAAAGGGACAGCTGGATTGAAAAGGCTGTTGGAACAGGGATGCCATTAAGAGCTTCGTTGGGAAAAAAGTTGATTTTCACCTAAAAAGGCAATATCATGGCAAAGCCAGTGTTTGTCAAGGTTTGATGAGCGATTTTGGGGACTGCAGTGTTGTCTGTGATAGAATTAACCTGTAAGGTCTTAGTCTGGTGGATGTCTCTGGTCAGGTTAGGATTAACTAGGAGTTTTGAAGAGCTGAAGGGTGACATGTGTTTCAGCAACAGATAATTTTATCTTCCTGGTTTTATTTTTTAATCCACCCTCTGCTTAGGACACTTCTGGCTTTTGTAAATGTTAAACCTGAGCCAAAGCAACAAGTGAAAATCATTTTTGTAGCAGGTTTCTTTTGAAATCATGAGCACTTTCACTCCACCGGTGCCTCTGGATAGACTTTATTGATATCAACCCTCCCTCCCTTTATTCCCTTTCTATATTGCTCTGTGCTCTCTGTGGGTGTTTTATTAACTTGCATCCTGCAAAAATTCAATAAAAATATACAATTTTTTCCTTTCTTTCCTCCTCCATTCCTTTTTTTTTTCTTTCCATGCTGGCTTTCAGAGACAGAGCTCTGGGGAAGGCTTCTTTGGTTAGTTATGAGGAACAGATGGGAATCAAGAAAAGGTACTTTCTGTTCCTGTACCCACCCAAATTGGAGGTAATTAAGTTACAGTGAGGCATCATTTACGTTAGCAGTTTCTTTGGTGAGATCAAGGCTATTAAGGGTACATGTAACAAGAAGTAGGATTCAAGTCTGTGGTGCTTTGAGAAATAATTGGAGCTGTGTTTTTTCTAAGTGCATTTGCAGGGTGCCTGGCACCAGGGTCCGTAGTGGGACAGTTGACTCTTGCACAGCCTTTTATCTCTGTAGCTCTCCTCAAGTTTTGAGCAATCCTTGCAGATGCTCTGATGAGACAGGTGAACTTCTCCCTTTATAAAGCAAGGGAGTGAAATGGAGCGTGTAGCTCCTGGTGGTAGGAAGGAGACAGAGGAGCAAGATGGGAATTTGAGGTTTCCTGACGTAAATGTCATGGCTTATTACTGTCAGTGTCGCTCAGTGTTCATCCCTGAGCCGCTGGGCAGGT